>NC_088794.1:38685819-38985819 GCF_011386835.1 Chrysemys picta bellii | reverse complement strand
AGGCCCCGTTTTTCTAGGCACTGCATACACGCACAGTAAAAGCCCGTCCCTGCACCAAAAAGTCCACAGTTAAAGACACAAAGGAAGTATTATTAGCCCCATTTACAGGTAGGGAACGGAAGCAGAGATTAAGTGACTTTCCCAAGGTCACACTGGAAGTCTGTGGCAGAGCTAGACCCCGATACAAGATCTCCCAAGTCCTAGTTCAGTGCCTGAGTCACAAGGCCATCCTTCCTCGCTGTTTTGCCTTAACAAAGAAACAGTATTTCCCCCTCCATTTGAGCCCTAGCAACACTGCCAGAGTTGCAGTCCAGTCATGAAGTTTTCCATTAGTGAGAAGGCCAGATGTAGCTCTAGTGAGTAATGAGTAGATACTGGGGAATATTGCACAGCCTGCATATCGAGGGTTAAATAGTAATCTCTGATATTTGCATGCTATTCCCATCAACGTCAGACCAGAATCCAGCCAGGAGTATTTTGGTCTTTCCATACAATCCTCGGGAATTACATTTTTATTATTTCCAGGTTTCTAGCTCTTTCTATTGCAACAAGGCTTCACAACTGCTGCCTTATCGACATAGCTTTCAAGAAAACTATCTCCAGATAAATATCCGAGTGTGACCCATAACCTCCAAGAGATGCTACATTTTCAAAGCCTAGGTCTCGAGCTGCTTAAATATCATAATTACTCCGCAAAGGCAACCTACGAAACACACTGTCTGTTGGCTGCAGTCTAGGCACTAAAATAAGGTTGCTACACTCACCCTCCATCTGCTCACTTTCTGAATGCAAGCATGACACCCCCCATTCTACAAAGTAGGACTTTCCTGTTCCGTGGCATAGACTAGAAAAGATTAAGGGTTTTCCTTTCCCTTCACTCCCTGGCACATTTCTCTCCATTTCCCAATCTTCCTTCCCCTGATATAATTACAATGCAGCACCTTTACCCCAGACAGAGGTTAGGTCGAGGGTACACAGGTCCTTTAACTACACCGAGCGTGCGATGAAGTGATAAGGACTGCACTCACTGACAACTCAGCCTTTTACATTCCAGGGCTTGAGAGCCAGGCTGGGATCTCCCATGTTGCTGACTGGTATTGCACCATTTGAATGATTTCAAATAAACTTAGGTAGGTAACATATTGCTATTGGATTCGCAGATCTGGAAAGCATCTCTGTGCTAGTTTTCAAGAACACGAGGGATGGAAAAACTCAAACTGATCTATATTATGACACCAGTCCAAACATACCCACACCCTGGTGTGTCCCATTTCTGAAGCCTGGGCGGCAGAAGAGAGCCAGTCACATAAGGAAACAGTTGGCCTGCTCTCTTCTTCTTGCCCGCTGAGTTTGGCTCCCACCAGACAGCAGATTCTTCTTAGCTAACATCACATCACCATGTTGTGCCCAAAAGAACCCGCACAATGTCTGGGTTCAGCTTGGCAGACCTGGGTCAGCCAGGTTCGTATTTCCACTCAAACCCGTTACCCAGACCAAGAGGAGCAGTGTGAACACAAGATGGGGTACCTGGGACTCCTGAGCTCTAATCACAATGTGGATACTAGTTCCCTCTGTGGCCCTGGGCTGTTAAAAAATTCAGTTGACGACCTCTTTCCTCCCACCCGAGATGAGCCTACACCAAACCCTGCAACTGAACTTTGGACAGAATGTGGGGGGTTGAAACCCAGAAACAACATCCAAATGTTGCAACTCCATCTCTGTTCTCTCTCCCTTGCCTACACCCGCTTAATTTTTCCTCCCCTCACCAGCTGTTGTCTCAAACTGGATTACCTGATAGCATTTGATGCCTCTTTGGGGTGCAGTCTGAAAGACACGGTATGAAATAAAGCTGAACTGTATTGCACAGTATCAAAGATATAGATGGGACTGTAAAAAAAGACCAGGGTAGGATTGTTAAAGAAATAGGCATAGTGTTGCCATGATTGTGAGCTCTCTTCCTAAGAAAGGTGCTGTGGTTCTGCAGCCACTGCATCTGGGTTTTCCATTGCATGAACTGAAACAGCCACACCAAGGAGCTAGGTTTTAATGAATGAATGAAGCAGTCTCTTATCTTGCACTTAGCCTCATTCATGCTGGGTAGCTCCCTGGAAAGAGGAAACATTTATCTGAAATGCCAGAGTTATCAAACAGGGAGGGGCGGTTGTCGGCAGGTGTTGTGGACTACAGAGGAGAAGGCAGGAAATCCCCTCAGACTCAGCGCAGCCAGGCTAGCAACTCTAATGTGTGGCCTGCTCTACACTAGGAAATTAGGTTGGTACAACTACGTAGCTCAGGGGATGAAAAATCCACACTCTAGAGTAACAGTTATACTGACCTAATCCTCAGTTTAGGCAGCAGTAGATCGACAGGAGGCCCCTCTCTGCCCATGACTACATTCTAAGCTGCTTTAATCAGACACAAGTCTTGCCTCATGGTTATAGACGTTGGTACTTTAAACCATTTCGGTGTACTATTATTCCCATGCTAATTAGCAAAGGCTTCAAAAACAAGGACATTTACCGCCCCCTAAAGAAGCCAGCCCCCACGTCTCCCGCTCCTACCCCAAGAGGCCAGAGCTGACGCTACTCATGTTTTCTTTCCCCAAAAGGATAGGACTAATGAAGCCCTCAAAGTCACATTGAGACCACAGCCTCTAAGATTCAAATCATCACCATGCAAAATGAACAGAGAAAGGAGTGCAAATTGCTTTAACCCTTAGGATCCTGGTTTGCCTTGACTGCCAGCCAAATAAATGCTGTGCAGGAGAGACCGCATGCATCTGCAGTCTCTGAAGAGTTAACTCCGCTCCAAAGGAGTCTCTATTTCAACTCCCATCATAGTTCCACTTGACAAACAGCCCATTATTCACTCCCCCTTTCCTGTGCAGTGGCAGGGAGCAGGAACTACCATGACAAGCCTGCGCTGAGATTCCAGTACAATACAATTTATTGGCAGACTGGACATCAGCCACAAGGAACTCACCCTCCACAGTTGCTTGACAAAGAACAAAGGAATGTTTGTGCCAGTTGTCACCAACGCAAGCTGCTCGGCTAATCAACATCATCATCCCAGGCTGAGAAATACCAGGGTTCCTATTGGAAGTGAGCAAGAGAGATTCCAGCCGCCAGAATGGTCACTATTGTCTAGAAATAGAGTGCAGACCCATGACCCTTTGCCATGTTCCAATTCTTGCTTCCATCTTCACCCCTTTAAACCACCCACAGACTTTCCATTCCTCCAGCACAAGCGAGACGCAATGAGAAATTCCACAAAATTCCCCACAGGAACATTGTTTAGCTGGGTTATGGGAAAGAAATATGATTCTTTACTGCAGGCAAACAACCTCCTTCTTTCCCCCTTGAGGAAGAAGAAGAATAGCGTGGCAAAAAAAAAAAAAAAAAAAAAAGCAAGCCAAAACCCCACTGCAATAACATTTAATAAGAGACCAAAGGGGCTTGGCCAGGAACATCCTGAATTCAACAGAATAATTGTTCCAAGACATTTAGGTCTAAAAAAAAGTCACTAAGATTAAGAAACCTCTCCCTCTCCGTAAAAAGCAGGCCAAGCCAGGGTCATGAAGCAAAGGTTTCATTATGAGCTTGTTAAAACAGAGACTGGTTGCCATGAATTACAGTCACAGAAGAAGGGATGAAGTCTATGTAATTGCACTACACAGGCTCATCCTTCCACCTTTGGAAACCATTCCCGCCTCATTCCTTCATACTAACTTAGTAGCCCCATAAAACAAAAAATATTATGCTACTGAACCGCCCTGTTCCATCTAAGTGTTTGTATCCTGGCTTTACCCAGTTCTAATCCAGTTGGCAGATGAACAGAAGAAGACAGTAGCAAAAAACAATACACAAAAATGAAAACAATTCCGAGGAATGTAAAGCTCGACTGCTCATCGTAATTAAAGACCCTGGCCCAAACCCTCAGCTGGGGTAGATCTTCCTAGCGCCAATGAAGCTATGCTGATTTATACCAGCTGACGGTCTGGCCTTCCCATGGCACTGTTTTAAAGACCACTGTCTCTTAGCTAAAGTTTGGTTTGGGTAACTACCTTCTAAAAGCAACCTCTGTCCTGTCCCATGTTTCCAGTGGATAGAACATCATTCAGTTCCTGTTGCAAACTGTTGTACCGCGTTGTTGGCTGCTACTAAATGGCAGCCACGCTTAACCTGTTTGTATATTGTTTGTATGCGGGTGGGTGGAAAGGACTATGCTGTGGGGTGAGAATCCCCAGCAAAGTGATACAGTAGCACATCCCTTAAGTGACAAGAAATCCATCCAGAAGACACTGGAAAGCCACCACCAGTTCTAGCCATCACAGCTCCTTGGCTACAGCTTCATGCAGTTTAGGTGATAAGCAAACAAGTTTAGCATTTTGCAGAGGAGCAGAGACACGGCTTCTGACTCCAGTTTAGGACTGGGGGGGAGGGGTCAGGAAGCAGGACCCTGCGTCAAGCTCCCTGTCAGGCTTTGAACAAGTCACTCAGTTTCTTTGTGCCTCCATTTCCCTATCTGCAAAATGGGGATAAAATATTTCCCTATCTTAGAGGGGTGTTGAGAGGACAAATTGATTAATGTTTGCAAAGTGCTTTGAGAAGCACAGACTGAAGTTGCTATAGGAGTATAAAGCATAATGGACTAGATCCTCAGCATTGATTACACTGGACCTACCCCAAATTATACCAGCTGAGGAATAGGGCCAATTATTTCCATCTTCCTCCCTAGCACACAAATATTTAACCACCAAAAATATGAATAATATTGTAAACAGCAAAAAGAGAACATTGGTGAGCTTTGAGGAGGGAAATGCAGAAAACTTGTTACATTCTTCTTCTGTGATATCACAACAAAGCACGTTCCTTAATGGCAAGGGGACTGTATTCATTTTTCTCTAAAAAATGAAAGCTTGTGAAAGCTTAAGTGATTATGCCAATAAAAATACAACTGGAGCCTTCTCTTACCAACATGGAATGTTAGGAGGACACAGTGTACTACAACTGTTTAGCATATGTCACAGCCTCACTGCCAGAGCAACGAATGAAGAGGTTCGGGGTATGG
The DNA here is from genome assembly GCF_011386835.1 of Chrysemys picta bellii. Lineage (NCBI taxonomy): Eukaryota > Metazoa > Chordata > Testudines > Emydidae > Chrysemys > Chrysemys picta. Next base: position 38,980,749 of record NC_088794.1, on the reverse strand, counting down.
TTAGGAACCAATTGGTGGGATTTAATTGTACTGATGTATTTCCGTGGTGATGGATGGCTGGGTTGATTTGTAATGGGACATGGAGCCTTGCACCTCAAAGCTGATGGTTGAAATACGGCCGAGGTCTGTACTGATCTTTAGAAGGCTGTTTGGTGGTCTTAGTTCAGTTGCTACTGAAAAGTGTTTACATTGCAAAATTCACCACCACAGTTAGCAGTTATTGTCTATCTCAGCTGCAGGGACAATGATTGAATTAGCATAGAGGCAGGACTACTCCCTCATCCTCAGAGCACAAATCGGGGTCAGGATTGAGGCACAGGGTGGGAAAGTTTATACTTCATGCTTATAGCCTGTGATGTAGCTAGCCTGTGAATAAATAAAAAGACAGTCTCTCCACACATTCTCCGGCACTAAACCTGTTGTTTAAAAAATCAGACTATCATTCCTAGTGTCATGGACCATATGGTCTTGGATAAGGTTCTTGCTAGTATGTTCCCTCATAGATGCCGAGGAGCAGTCAGCTACCAAGAAAGACTTGTTAGCCAAAGCTGCCCTCCACAGGATAGAGGTGAAACAACAACTTGGAGAGATTTCCTTAAGAGCTGAAATCAAAGCGGAGTGATTTTACCAGAACTGGCTCCAGTTCACCTTTGCTAGTGTAAGGGCTTGTCTACACATGGAGTTATTCCTTATCAACTCCCTCTAGATTCATAGATTCTAAGGCCAGAAGGGACCACTGTGATCATCCAGTCTGATCTCCCTGTATAACACGGAATTTAGGACTCCCCAAAAATAATTCCTGTTTGAACTACAGCATCTGTTTTAGAAAAACACCCAATCTTGATTTAAAAATTGCCAGTGATGGAGAATCCACTACAACCCTTACTAAATGGTTCCAATTGTTAATTACATTTGTGGTTACAAATGTATACCTTATTTCCAGTCTGAATTTGTCTCACTTCAACTTCCAGCCACTGGATCTTGTTAAACCTCAAACTCCTAGGCCGAAGGGCCCATTATCGAATATTTGTTCCCCACCTAGGTACTGAAGACTGTAATCAAGTCAACCCTTAACATTCTCTTAGTTAAGATACATAGAGATTGAGCACCTTGCATCTATCACTATAAAGCATGGTTTCCAATCCTTTAATCATTCTTGTGGCTCTTCTCGGAACCTTCTCCAATTTTTCAATATACTACTTAAACTGTGGATACCAGAACTGGATACAGTATTCAGCAGCGATCACACCAGTGCCAAATATAGAGGTAAAATAACCCCTCCACTCCTACTCAAGAGTCCCTTGTTTATACATCCAAGGATCCCTTAGGCCTTTTGGCCACAGTGTTGCTCTGGGAGCACTCGTATACCTGAATAAGAGTGTCCACCCATGGAGTTAATCAGGGGAAGTCAGTCAGATATAACCATGTGTAGATAAGTCCAAAGTTTTCAAAAAATAAGGGCCAAGGATTTTCCAAAGTGACTAGTGATTCTGAGTGACCAACATGAGACACATTTCAGAGGCCTGCTATTCAGACAGTGCTGGGCATCTGCCCTCTGCACATCAAGCCCCTTTAAAGTGTCTCAAGTTGGGCACCCAAGATCTGAAAAAAAGTTGATTTTTAAAGTCTTGCCCTGGAAGATTCAAATCTTCGAATTGTGAGCAAAATGAGCAGAGAAGACAGTCTAACTGAGGCAACACATGACAGTAAATAGTAGGGACAGGCATCACAGAATTTGCCTCTCAGAATCCAAAAGGGATGAGGAGTCTGAAGTCAGAGCAGAGAACCCTGGAAATCACCCCTTTCCCAGGGTACTGGCAAGAGAGCCTGAGTAGTCCAGCAATCTTTTCAAAACATTGGTGCCCTCTAGTGTGCATTACCGGCAAAACATCGTATGGCAAAAGTCTGTTCCAATCCCTTCCTTTTTACTGTATACCTCTTCTGTTCTCTAATAGCTGGTATATTATAATATATGGAGATATACCTATCTCATAGAACTGGAAGGGACCTTGAAAAGTCATCAAGTCCAGCCCCCTGGCTTCACTAGCAGGACCAAGTATTGATTTTGCCCCAAATTCTTAAGTGGCTCCTTCAAGAATTGAACTCAGAACCCCAGGTTTAGCAAGCCAATGCTCAAACCACTGAGCTATCCCTCCCCATGTTGTTAGAGGACATTTTCAAACCAGTGGCTGATAGTGCTGAATGAAAAGCATCATAGATCTGAAAACTTCTTTGACACACAGACAAAATGTGGCATGAAAGCACAAGATGGAAAGGTGCTTTTATAGTAAGTGCTGGGAGCCACAGAGGTATCTAGTTAAACAAATCTAGCAATGCTCCCCCACACACACTTGCAGTGACATGAAAACGATGGGCTGAGAGATACCCAAAGGAAAATGAAAAACCCACAATCCTGCCAATTTCCCCTAAAGGAAGGTTCCATCCAAATTTGACGTTCTGTTTATATAAGTGCACATGACCTATAATCATGATTAAAGCAGAGAATCTATGACAATTTTTGCTTTTTGGAAATTAATACTTGTGAAAAGACAAAATGACCACACTGGGTGAGAAAATCCACTTATGAGCATGCAAAAGTATCGCATATACATATCCAGTGACAACTATTTGCCCTTTCAAATCCAGACAACCCCTGAATTAGAGGTTTTCCCAATTTTCATTTAATTGAACTGTATAACTGCTGAACAATGGATCATCCTAAATCACAGCTTCAAATATGTAGCACTGAATTATAGGCAAAGATCACAAAGAATTAAGATAAATCCTTTCAGGGTTGAAGTTGTGAGGATGCAACAGCCACAACTGAGGTTCTTTTCAAAGCCACTTAACATAAGAACAGCTGTACTGGGTAAGACCCTCCATCTAGCCCAGCATCCTCTCTTCTGACAGTGGCTAACATCAGATGCTTCAGAGTGAACGAACAGAACAGGGCAATTACTGAGTGATCCATCCCCTGTTGTCCAGTCCAAGTATCTGGCAGTCAGAGGCTCAGGCACATTCAGCACATGGGGTTGTATCCCTGACCATCTTGGCTAATACCCACTGATGGACCTATTCTCCATGAACTTATCCAATTCTTTTTTTTATCACAGTTATAATTTTGGCCTTCACAACATCCTCTAGCAATGAGTTCCACAGATTGACTGTGCCATTTAAATGAAATGAATGCTACCAATAGGTAGATACAGAAGAGAGATTTTAGCAGCACTTTCACTGCACCATAGAATATCAAACATGATGTTTTCTACTGCTTTGTCATCCTACATATATTGTCAAGGCCCAAAGTAATTCATGCAGACAAATGGAAGCATAACACAAACCAAAGGTAGACAAAAATAGGATTTTCAATACCAGAACTAGTCATGTAGAACTGTCCAGTCTTTGACACTGGGAAGCAAATTAGAGTGCACATTGTTTTGCAGTGCTATATTACCGGGAAAAGTTTTTCCTGGCCTCAGATATTGATTATTAAGGGCCAGATCCAATGCCTATTGAAATCAGTGACCATCTTTCCACTAGCTTCAGTGAGAATTTAATCAGCCCCTCAGTGCCCTGAACAATAGGGATTGTAGCTCTTGTAGTAGATTTAATGTAGCTGTAGATATGGCTTTTACTCAAATCAATGTCAAACTTTTTGTGCATCTTTCTAAGCTATTTGCCTCAGTAATAGCCTGAAGAATCACAAAGTTCATGAAAATGGAATTTTTAATTAAACTGCTTAAATGTTTTATGGGGGAGGGATAGCTCAGTGGTTTGAGCATTGGCCTGCTAAACCCAGGGTTGTGAGCTCAATCCTTGAGGGGGCCATTTAGGGAACTGGGGTAAAAATTTGTCTTGGGAGTGGTCCTGCTTTGAGCAGCAAGTTGGACTAGATGACCTCCTGAGGTCCCTTCCAACACTGATATTCTATGAATATTAAGTATTCATCCAGATAAAACCAAACAATATGAATGGCAATAATAACTGTCACGTATGGAACCCAAATACTACATCATGAGAAGAATGACTGCAGGTCAACAGTGGCATCAAGTGGACGAAGACTTATTTGCAATTTTGATTTCTTCTAGTAGTGAGAATTTTCAACTACTGTTAACTCTTTCGACACACAAAATATTTAAGAATACATGTGGAAGAATCATGGGAATGTGCGTCATTCTGCCTCCTGAGAGAAAGATGAGTCGGGGTTCGCCTCTCACCTCCCTAATGTTATCAGACTAGAGCAGTCTGTTCTGTGAAAAAGATCAAGAAGTTGGTTCTTACCTGCGGAATGAACTCATACCACTGGTGCACAGCAAATTTGCTCCAGTGAAAGAGAGGGAGAAGGGAGGCCTGCCTGTCAACTTCTTTTAACAAAGCATGCTGCAAAGGGTAAGAGTCTGAGGCCTTATAAATGCAGGCCTTTTTCTTTTTGTGACTGTGGAGGAGGACAATGCTGAGGGAAAACGGTACTGGCTGCTATACTGGGAGGATAATGCAAGTAGGGGTCCAGAAGGATTTTCCCACTTGGAAGCCTAACTAACTATCTTAGGTACTTATATGGCTCCCATTATCATAGCATTTGAGTACCTCACAATCATTGGTGTATTTATCCTCACAACACCCCTGTGAAACAGGGAGGGACTATGAACCCCATTTTACAGATGCAGGAACTGAGGCCCGGAGAGACTAAGGCCCAGATCTTCAAACATATTTAGGTGCTTAATTCCCAAGGACATACAGGGGTCTATTACAGGAGTGAGTGGGTGAGGTTCTGTGGCCTGCAATGTGCAGGTGGTCAGACTAGATGATCATGATGGTCCCGACTGAATTGAGACTATCACACTTGTTAAAAAAAAAAAAATCAAGGTTTTCTATAGCAGCAAGTGCAGACACGCTTTTAAAGATGCCTAGTAGGTTTACCCAAAGCTCTAGAACAGGGGCGGGCAAACTTTTTGGCCTGAGGGCCACATCGGGTTTCCGAAATTGTATGGAGGGCCAGTTAGGGGAGGCTGTGTCTGTCCCCTAATGGACCCCCAAGACCCCTGCCACATCAACCCCTCCCTGTCCCCTAACCACATCCGGACCCTCTTCCCCTGACTGCCCCCCGCCGCCCCATCCAACTTCTCCTCTCATTCCTGACTACCCCCCCCCCCGGGACCCCTGCCCCATCCAACCACCCTTTTTTCCTGACTGCCCCTGGAACCCCGCCCCTGACTGCCTCCCACCGCCCCATCCAACCACCCCCCTCCTTCCTGACTGCCCCCCCGGGACACTTGCCCCCAATCCTCTGACCGCTCTGACTCCTATCCACACCCCCGCCCCCTGACCACCACCCCGAACTCCCCTGCTCCCTGCCCCCTTACCGCGCTGCCTGGAGCACCGGTGGCTGGCGGCACTACAGCCGCACTGCCCAGAGCACCAGGACAGGCAGCCGCGCCGTCCGGTGGGAGCCAGCCATGCCACCACGCAGCACAGAGCACCAGGTCAAGCTGCAGCTCTGCAGCTGCACTGCCTGGCAAGAGCTAGCAGCCCCGAGCATTGCACCACCTACCTGTGCTCTAGAAAGAGCCCTGGGAATGATCACACTTGACAAGTGTGGGTTACACTCTCACTCATCCTTGTTTTGGAGGTGGGAGACTGCCTCATTTGTCGTACTCCCACTCTCCAGGCCCCCTTAAGCTCTGCTCTCCTCCCTAAAGTCCCACATTACATTAAGTGTCCCTCTAAGAATGTTGTGATTTGTGAGCCTCACCCTGCTTGAGATTTAAAGCTATAACAACACTGTTTTTAAATAGCACTTAATACACTGGTAAAGTTGCTCCACAACGCGCACAGCCCTCAATGCTTAGGGAGTTATGGGGACAAGCCTAGAGCCTGGACTTGGATTGCTTGTAGCTTTTAACTAACTTTTTAATAATTGCTGCTTTTAAAGCAACTGAGACATGGATATTAGCCCAGCTTGCAGAAATGGGGATTTACAACTAGGCTTATTTAAAACAAGCAATAGTGACACACAGTGGCACAGATGACAAAGTGATTGATCCTTGGCCCTTAATAATATACCTTTGTGCCTTCATGGCTGCACAAAGGGGCTGAGTATTTCCCCAGCACTAGATTATCGTGGAGTGGTGTAGAGCTGCCAACCCTTCCTGACCCTTGGTACAGGGACCATCAGGGCCGTTGGGCATGGAAGGCATTCCAGGGCAGGGAAGCGGCAGATTTGGAGTGCACTGCCTTCTGCTGATCCCTGTGAAATGGCCCATACGGAACCATTCTAGCCAGTGCAAGTTAGAGCAGCCACAGGGTTTCTCTAACTTGTGCCAGGGGCTGATTTGGCCCCAGGATCAGGCAGCGGCAGCTGAAAATTGCACCCAAAGAATAAGGAAAGAATTGTATGTTTTTACGTTATCAAATGAGGGGAGAACAAAATACTCCTCAGCAGCTGAATCAATTGTTATAATGGCAAGACAGAAGTAAAAAACAACTCAACCACTCACCCAAATTTTGTGCTGAGTGTCCCACCCAGGGATGATCCAATGATTACTCCTACTCCAAAGCAAAGTCCAAGCTTCCCTAATGCATCTGCACGCTCAGCAGGAGTAGTCAGATCCGTAATGACCATCTGAGCACCTACACAGATATTTGAAGCAACTTGATAAGAAACATTGAACTAAATGAAACGTACTCTGGTGTCTGAATGATAAATCTATTCCTTGAGGTGACCATGCACAAATGCAAATGACAGAGCTCTTCCAGAGGTCAGGCCTTGTAACACTGAGCCAGAGTCTCATGCAATGCCCCACTGAATGGGAACTGACCCCAGGACCTCTTTATCTAAAAGCACAAACTTCTACTATTTGCGCTAAAGGTCTGAGGGCCAGATGAACAAAGAGACTTAGGATATGTTACAAACCTGCAGCTAGCCCATACCGGCTGACTTGGGCTCATGGGCTGTTTAATTGCAGTGTAAAAGTTCTGGCTCAGAGTCCGAGCTTTGGGACCTTCCCACATTGCAGGGTCCTAGAGCCCAGGCTCCAGCCTGAACCCGGACATCTACCCTGCAATTAAATAGCCCCACAGTCCGAGTCAGCTGGCATGGGCCAGCTGTGGGTTTTTAAATTGCAGTGTAGCCAAACCCTTAAGCTCTTAAGACCCTTTATGGGTTCAGCCCAGAGTCCAGTAGTCAGGAGAAGGAAAAGACTCAGAACCTCTTATGTGGACCAACTGCTAATGGGGTGAAGACCTCTCTTAGTTTAAGCCAGCTGTGTGTAATCCACATTAACACGGTGTGGGTCTTCGTTACCCCCACTAGCGATACTCCATCAGCAAGACAGATTTACACCAGCTGAGCATCTAGCCTGATGGTTTTTACTGGATGCAAACAACTGGAGCAAAACAGAATGGAATGGTGCGAATGAAAGCCATTGTAATGCAGCTTGCCAGATCTGAGGTACTCACTAATGCTGACGTGCAATTTGCTAGGCCGTGTGTGGCTGCGTGTTGCTAAAAATTATTCTGGGACAGTTCTTACTTGAGTGAATGCAGCTGAGAAATCTGAAATAGCTGCACTGCAGTGAAGGACATGTGCAGTTTATTTTATTGATACAGCTTATTCCATTGGAATGAATTCTGATCTGCTAAAGAGACACAGCTCTTAACTCTGTAATAAAATCAGGGCATGGAAAAACCCACTCACCCACTGCAAGTTGCAATGAGTGGGGCCAGGGAGCTTTTGACCTCCTGTCTGGGTAGAGGGGGAGGAAATGAACAAAGCTGCTCAAGTGCTGCTGTTCCTTTAACAGGAAGACTGGGAGGGAGCAGAGACACTGCTCCTTAAAAATTATAAAGGGGGAGAATCTAAAAGGATAGGGCCCAGATGGATGAAAATGCTGGGAAGCTAGACAGCTTTATGCACATTCGGGAAAGCAGTGGAAATGGTGGCTGCACAAGGAGAGGTGCCCTGTAAAGGCGTTCATTGATGGGGGTGAATTGGTTTATTGGGGGGAATGAAGATCCATGGCTTTGGGGGGCATAGTAAAGTAGCTTAGTGCTCAAGCAAGTGGCTATCAGTGAAACTTTTCAAGCCCAAGTAAAAATAATAAATGACACTTTGTACTTATATAGCGCCTTTCATATGAGGGCCTCACAGACATGAACAAATTAAGCTTCACAACACCATGGTGTGGTGTGGTGTGGTGAGGCCAGGAGGTCAGCATTGTCATTTGCCATTTTACAAACGGGAAAACTGAAGCACAGAGAGACTAAGCTGCGATGCTGTGTATACAAAAGATGACCATTTGTATCATTGTTGTTACCATGGTTATACAATTGCAACAAATCTTGCACAAAGTATGGGGTTAAGGAAAAAGTTATGATTTGCTAAGTACGATTATCCTGTTTATATGCATGTATCATCCTTGTATCTAGAGTTATGACTATTGGCTATGTAGTTGTATCTCCAACATGTGTGTTGTTCCTGGGTGACACCCTCCAAATAGATTTGCATCAGGACTAGACACCTATGTGTTGATGGCCCATTAAAGACACTCAGCTCACAACGGGCCATTGAAGAAATTCATCCCACCCAGTAAGCCTTTCCAGTGGATGCCTAAGAAAGAATATGGGCAATGGCTGCCCCTGTGAGTCAGCAAAGCATGTAAGGACATGTGACCCTGAACTCCATCTTGGGCCAGTAACTTTCTATGAACCTGGGCTGTGGGCTTTGTTTGGGACAGTACATTTCCATGCACATGGCAAAGGATATAAAAGACCTCTGAGAGGCCTCCATTTTGCCTCTTTCCTGCTCTGATTCTCTGGACCGTGGATTTACAACTGAAAGGAGCACCTTGAACTATGGTCTGAGGACCTTCCAATCTTTTGGACGTTACCAGAGAGAATTTACAAACCAGCAGCCTATTTCATCACTGCTACAAACCTGATATAAGGACTTTGCAATCATTTGTATGTATGTGATCTCTTAAGCATTTATAACTCTCTTCTTTTATGAATAAATCTTTAGTATGTGATATTTGGGTAAGATCTGAGATTCAGAATGACCTGGGGATATGTGTCTGATCCTTTGGGATGAGTAAGAACCTCACACATGGTGAAATTGGTTTTCGATAACCTCTCACTATATTAGGCTGGGTTGTCTGGATGAGAGCCAAGGGCTAGAATGCCTAAAGAGGACTGTGTTTGGCTTCTGGTTAACCAGTGTGGTACTGCAGAAGCTCTTTTGTTACTGGCTTGGTGAATCTAATTATAGAATAAACCACCACTTGTGGGGATTGTCTGCCCTATTTCTTGCAGTCTGGCCTGAGTGTGGCATTCTCAGTGTAGTCTATCCCAGGCACCCAGGCACATAAGTGACTTGCTCTAGCTCACACAGCAAATCAGTGGCAGAGCTGGGAACAGAATTTAGTTGTCCTGCATCCCAACCACCTCCTCTAACCATTAAAAACGGTGCCTCATGTCCTTAAAACCCAACTACTCAGAGACCGATTCTGCAACCCTCATTAGTTCTACCAACTTTAACCTACTCGTGTGAGGAAGAATTGCAGGGTCAGGCCCTACAAATGGATTGGAAAATAGTGAGCCCAATATTTGGGTCATCTTATCATGACATTACCTGGTAGCCCATGCATAAACACGGATGGAATTCTGGACAGGAAGAGAAGTGGGACGCTGGTGGAGATGGACAGTAGCAGAAAGAAGGCAGATCCAGAGAGATATGAAAGAGTTAATGCAGCTCGGGTGCCAAACTGGTCAGCAAACCTAGCATATAAATTACGCAGCATTTTAGAAATGGAACTGTTTTAGCAATTGTAAATACAATACATCCAGGCTGGCAATGCTATGCTGTCATCCCACCCCACAACATTGATCAGATTTTTCACTTTTGAAAACCTGGACCCAATTGTGGGTGCTGCGCACTTGAAAATGTGGCCCTGTGAGACGTCTGAAGCTTTGTCTGGATTAGGATTTAGCATTGTGGTGTTACACCCTTCCAGCTAACATAATGCCTAATGCATTCGAAAATTCTGTGCTAGCATTTTCAGATATGTTGGTTAAAATGTTTTAAATCTAACCACACACCTTTAAATCCTGGTCTAGACAAAGCCCGAGAGTGTTGTAGAAAAAGGTATTGGTGACTAGACAGAAGTCACCACAAGCTAGGCACTGCTAGGCTGTTTAAAGGGTTCTATTAATCTTCATTTTGTTTGGGTTTTCTACTATGGTTATCAACAATTGTGATGTAGCATAAAAATTAATTATATTAAACTAAGGAAGCAGAGAATAGAGTAAGGCTTGGCCTAAAAAAAAGACACATCAATTTTACTAAGGGATGATTTTAAACTGATTTACATTAAACCAGTGCAACTTGTGTGTGTAGACAAGCTCTCATGGGCTTTTGCTGTTTGTAATCCCAGGAGACCAGTTCATGGCATGATCTGGAGGTTTTTTTAAGAAAAAAATCTAGCAGTTTCAGTGCTTGCAACTTCACGTTAGTTTTAAGCAAAGTCATCCAGATACAAGGAAAATTGACTCATTCTCATACTCTGAGGTCCACAAAAATGCAGTTAGTGGATTTGTTGTGAATCTCTATTTCCTCATTTTTGCATTTTAACTAAGATATGGCATTCCCCTTTATAGATCTACTTCCCCATTGGGACAAACAGTTCTCACAGTACCACCCTGGGGGGAGTTTCAATCTCAGATTTGCACAGCAAATTTTGCTTTCAGCACAGCTACTTTGATTTACACCAGTTAAGGATCTAATCCTAATTAGACTCCTGTATTCTGTTCCCCTCATCCCTGCATGCATCTCCCATTGCCATCAGTAGGTAGTCCGCCTACAGAGAAAGAACAGAGCTTCAGAAGTAAGACACACTTCTCACAGATCCAGATCAGAATTATTTTCCTCCAGCTTTATATATTTATAGAAAAAAAAAATCACTTGAATTATGCCACTAACACCACCTCAGATTTGTAGACAAGAAGGAATTCATTTCTGGGCTGTACTGGTAGGGAAACTGACTATTATTATTAATAATAATTATTTCTATCCTGTTAGCACCTGTTAGCCCTACTGTGCCCTGGAGAGCTGGCACTGCAAACAGGAGAGGTGCCAGGGTTTTTGCAGTGTGAAGGACCCACCGCCGAAGCACCCCGAAGACCCAGAGTGGAAGGACCCCCTGCCGCCCCCCAAATCCTGCCGCCCTAGGCGACCGCCTAGGGTCGCCTAGTGGAAGCGCCGGCCCTGACTGCAAACAGATGCACAGAAAAGCAACCTTCCCAGGGTCACTGAACACACCAGTGGCAGAAACAGGAATGTAACCCAAGTCTCCTGCATCCCAGTCCAGTCCAGTGCCCTACCCACTGGACTACTCTGCCTCTCCTTTTGTGCATCTCTGAACAGGGATAATCTATTATCTGCTATCTCCATCTCTATTAGGTTTTTCAAGGCCCATCTCCTCTTCTATTTGGAGCAGGAGTATGTATCCCATATCAGCAATTTCCTGCAACTGCTCAGAGGCAGAAACACAGGGAGATCCTCAAGTCTTTCCCCTGCCTTCCTTTTGCTAGGGCTGTTTGAACTGTAAATATAGAGTCCTTCTGATTCTAATCGCAGTGACACCAGTGCAAATCAGGAGCAAATGGTGACATAGTGCAATGCCTGTGTAAATAAGATCCGAATCAGACACAGAAATTCTATGATTTCCACTAGAACTATTTCTTAATAGCACTGGTTAATAACAAAAAAAAAAAAACAAAACAAAACAAAAAGCCAAGTTACACTCATCTTCTGGGTTTCCTAGTCCTGCTCATGTTCATAAAGTTACTCCTTTGCTTGATTTGCAGGATTAAGGCATTAGATTGCAAGCTCTGCAGGGTCTAAATGTTTTGGCTAAGCACACTGTCTGGATCCAAATAATCAAATTTAGAGCAATAACTAATACAAAAGCCATTTATTTGTAACAATATTTTTAATTAATATTTATTTCTCTGTAGCCTGTTTAGCAAATCCAGATAGCTTCTTAAAATATTTCCCAAGATTCAGAACTAGGAATAAAGTAGATTTATTTAAAAAAATAAATAACTCTGATCTTCCTCGGGAATGGGAGGTTCACAAGAATGGTTCTTATTTACCTTCCAAAAATAGGACCTCCCAGAAGTTGTAGAACGCCAAAGGTTGTCTGGAGGTAGCCAAATTCAACTGAATCCAATCCCAGGCTCTTCGCCAAGTACTAAGTACAGTGGAGAAAAAGTGAAGTATGTCACATTTCTGAATGTTAAAGAGCTTAATAAGTACAGGACTACTATAGTAATAAGTGATCATGTGCTTCCCTGCAAAATAAAGCAACAGTACTTGCCCATAGATATAATATAACATGAGGAATATAAAGGCTATTTGATAAAAATCAAAAGTCTCTGGCCCGGATCATCAGCCAGCGTACATCACCAATTTATATCAGCTATGGACCTAGCTCTCTATTTTTACACTATTGCATGCAGTGTTGTTGTAACTGTGTCGGTCCCAGGATATTAGAGAGATAAGGAGGGTGAGGTGATATCTTTATTGGACCAACTTCTGTTGGGGAGAGAGAGAAGCTTTCAAGCTACACAGAGCTCTTCGGGTCTGGGAAAGGTACTCAGGGCATGGTTACACTTGCAAGGTAGAGTGCATTAAAGCAGCCCCAGGCACCCTAACTCCCGACCCGTCCACACTGGCAAGGCACTTAGAGCGCCTGGACTCTGCAGCTGGAGTGCTCCTGGTACTCCACCTTCACGAGAAGCAGAACGCTTGTTGTGCCTTGGCTGAAACGCCCCAGAGTCAGTGTGAACAAGGTGTTGCATTACTGTGCTTTGATCAGCCTCCGGAAACATCCCATAATCCCCTTAAGTCAAGTGGCCACTCTTGTCATTGTTTTGGAATCGGCTATAGGAATGCGGCTATCCCCTTTCAAAGCTCCGTTTCTGACAGCCAGCATGCTTATTTGCTTCGGGACAAAGCAAGCCATTAGTGTGGAATATTGCTTGCTGTGAGTGCGTGAGAGAGAGGCGGGGGGGGGGGGGGAGCTGAACTTACAAGACAGCATGCTGACACACTCAGCACCCCAAAAACCCACTCTCTCTCCCCCCACATACACGCAACACACTCCCTGTCACACTCCATGCCACCCCCCGCATTTGAAAAGCACGTTGCAGCCACTTGAATGCTGGGATAGCTACCACAATGCACTGCTCTCTGTGGGGTTGCAAGAGCTGCTAATGTGGCCACGCCAGTGCGCTTCCAGCTGAGAGTGTAAATACTCAGCAGCGTTTTCCCTGCTGCGCTCTACGAAGGCTGGTTTAACTCCCAGCGCTCTACATCTGCAAGTGTAGTCATGCCCTCAGAAACAGGATCCAACAGATAGTTTAGCATAAGTAGCTAGCACATATTTTAATGGATCATTCAAGGTGAAGTGGCCGGTTAACATCCTTATAGTCATAGGACAAAAAGGGAGAGGGGATCAGTTGTTGTAATAAGCCATAAATCCAGTGCCTATATTAAGATCATGATTATTAGTGTCTAGCACAGAGTTATTTATTTACGCTCCTAATGTTGTGCAAGGTTTCCTTTGAGAATGAGGATGTTCCCCCACGAGGGATATGGTGTTTTTGTCTTTTATCATTTTTCAGTGCGAGTTCATTGAGAGCATAGTGATTGCTTGGTTTCACCCACATTGTTGTAAAAAGCCATAAATGAGGTGCACCCAGTGCACTAAATGCCCCAATAATGAAGATCTGTAACCCACTAACTCCCATGACTACAGGGGTGTTAACGGGCCACTTCACCTTGAGTTGTCCCTTGAAATATGTAAAGTTTCAGAGTAGCAGCCGTGTTAGTCTGTATCCGCAAAAAGAAGAACAGGAGGACTTGTGGCACGTTAGAGACTAACAAATTTATTAGAGCATAAGCTTTCGTGGACTACAGCCCACTTCTTCGGATGCATATAGCTATATGCATCCGAAGAAGTGGGCTGTAGTCCACGAAAGCTTATGCTCTAATAAATTTGTTAGTCTCTAAGGTGCCACAAGTACTCCTGTTCTTATTATAAATGCAAGACATTTTACTTTCTGGACAGTTTTACTCACTATTTATTACAACCAGTATTTGAGAATACTGCTGCTGAAAGAGTAAAGCAAATAATATATCTAGCGCAGATATTTCTGTGGGTTTACTCTTTGTATTGGAGACAGCTTGGTGAATAGTCAGCATTCCTTCTGTGCGGAAAGTTAGTTTTACTCCTTAGTCTCATAGTCCAATGTGATTACATCAGTCGCCCACAGACAAGCACTAAAAGACCATGCAACAGCGCAGCCACTGTTGGACTGGTTTATGAAAGAGGGGCACAGAGTGGATTGTCTCTGGAGATGCAGAGATGGGAGAGAGCTCTCATAGCAGGCGAGAGAAGAAAAATAAGAGGAAGAGCTCAGACCTGTGAATGGAGTGGAAACTACATTTTTACTTGATAATATCCCTTTAAAATGACCTGCAACTTGATTACTGCAGCATCCTCCAGTCTGGCTTTGGCATCTACAACTCTGTGCCCTCTAGGCCACTGAAAATGCTGCTACAGAGATCGTCTTCTTGACTCATTGTTCTGAACACACCAACACCACTTTTGAGACCCGCCCTTGACTCCCCCTCCTCCACTGCATCAGACACAAATGTCTTGGCTTTCCAAGCAGACACCTTCACAATTCAGCCCTGCCATAACTAATCCATCCTATTATCTTAATGCAACCTCAATCCCCACCTCTACTTGGACAACAGGGCCAGTTGCAATCTTCCACAAACACTTTTGCTCTCTCTACCACGTAGCCTCTTGTATGTGGGGAAAGTGCCCTGCCAAAATCTGTAACGCCGCTATTTTATTGACCTTCAAATCCCTCCTTAAAACCACCTCTTGCATGGTGTCTACAGAAAGCTGCCACCCGAGAACCACTAGACAAGTGACACATTGTGATTACAGGCTCCTGATTGGCTTATTACACATACGTACTGTGCACAAAGCAGTCTACGCTAAGATATTCTATTATTGTTACCCTATGCTCCCTCCCCATGCCTGCTTGTTAGTTCACCTACCTACTACAGCTTGTGTTTTAGATTATAAACTCTTTGGGGCAGGGACTGCACTTTGGGTTTGCACAGGGCCCAGCATAATGCAGCACACGTCTGGTGGAGGCCTCTAGGCACTACTGCAATATAAATAATAATCATCTGCCTGCCGTGCTTAATTGGTAATGAAAGAGGTGCCAGGGCTCAAGCAATTTCATAATTGACGCGGCAAGCCCAAAGGTCCTGGGGATATGAATTGCCAAGCCTAGAGGTACTGGGGCTTAGCCTGGCAAGCCCTGGCACAAATTAAGTACTGTCTGCCTGTCATTACTTATGTGCATCTATTCACCCTAAGTACATAGAGTGCCATGTGAAAGGCCACTACATTCACTTACATCTGACTCTAAACTTTCTCCCCTCTTTCCTGGTAGAAAGTCTCCTGTAATGTTGTTGAAAAACTGAATAGTCTGTGTTGAAAGAAAGTGGTCTGCTCTATTAAAGCAGACTCAAATGGTACTCACTGGAATGATCCCAATCTGCATGAACAAGCAGGTCAGGTCCATGGCTGTAATCAAATAGGTAAGCCGGATCACCTGTTGCCTTTGGATCATATTTTCTGGCTTGTTCTGGTCCTGCAAGATCACTCTCTTGAATTTCAGCTCCTGTTTCTCTCCTCCAGAGCTGGCCCCTTCATTCATGTTGTCCGGGGAATGGCTTATAACACACTGCCCAGGCTGAAATGTAACCTGAAAGGGAACTTTCAGCTAGGAACATGAACTCATTTACAGGCAAGGTGCAAAAGTCACATTTGCAATTTGAGGCTTAAGTGCATGAAAGCTGCTGAGTCACTGTGTTTTGCTGAGTATTTTTTTTTTTCATTTACACAAATGGAGACCTTCTGTTACCTTTAATCCAGGCATTAGCGTGGATCACTTTAATAACAAGAAATCTCATTCATGTTTCTTGTTCTAGATTTAACCATTGGATTAAACAGAACTGTCGTAGTGTTAAAGAAGAAGGCCATCGTTAGAATCCCAGCAGAGCTGAAGTTGAACTCAGTACTAAAGGGCTAAAATTATAGAGCACAACAATCTCTCACTTTGTAATTTTTACTGCATCAGCACCTTAAGGGTATGTTGCAGGAGTGGGCAAACTACAGCCGTGGGCTGGCCCTGGCCCATCAGGGCTTTGGATCCGGCCTGCAGGATTGCCAATGGGAGCTTTGGGGGAGGTACCCACAGGCGAGGGCAGCGCGCGGAGCCCTCTGCCCTCCCTCCCCCAGGGGCCGCAGGGACATGGTGCCGGCCGCTTCTGGGAGTGGCGCGGGGCCAGGACAGGCAGGCAGGGAGCCTGCCCTGGCCCCGCTGTGCGCCGCTGCCACCCTAGAGCCACTCCAGGTAAGAGCGCCAGGCCGGAGCCCATACCCTGAACCCCTCCTGCACCCCACATCCCAACCCCCTGCCTTGAGCCCCCTGCCGCACCCCTCCTGCACCCCAACCCCCTTCCCTGAGCCCCCTGCCGCACCCCTCCTGCACCCCAACCCCCTTCCCTGAGCCCCCTGTCGCACCCCGCACTCCCACCTCCTGCCCCAGCCCTACATTCATGGACCTGCATGCAATTTCCCCACGCAGATGTGGCCCTCAGGCCAAAAAGTTTGCCCACCCCTGGTATGTTGAGTCACCACTTTTTTCAGCCAACTGTTTTGGCTTCTCTAAGTGCTGGCTCTTTAAAAAACAAAAAATGGCAAGCCAAAATAAACATGATTAGTACTGAGTCTTTGTGCTACTTTTAATGGATCTGTGCAGACACTGGGCCAACCCCTGCTCTCTCACTCATAGATATAGAAGGTAATCTGCAGCTACACCTAAAGTAGAACTGGACCCTATGGCTCTAAAAGGAAATGTAAAGGGCAACCTGTGATCTTTAGGGAAAACAGAGAGCCAACAACTGAGAGCTTTGACTGCAATGAGAAAGGGCATTTACTCCATGCTTTTAAGGTTTCAGATGGGTGATCAGCTGCCGGTGCTCTCTTACTGACTTAGTCATGGCTCGACCCATTTATTGTAGTTAGTAGACTGACATATGCCATATGTGCTTGTTATTATTTAATATTTATATTTCCATGGGGTCCAGAGGCCCAGATTTGGGATCCATTCATAAATTTTAAGGCCAGAAGGGATCATTGTGATCTACTAGTCCAGCCTTACTGCGGGGTACAGCCCCCGGTGGAGCATAAAGCAGTGGTCTCCAAAGTGGGGTGCATGCACCCCAAGAGGTGCGCAAGAAGATCCTTGGGGTGCATGGCAGGAGGAGCAGGAGTCCGAGTGGCATTTTTTTTTTTTTTTTGCTTCGGCGCAGCAGGGGGTGCATGCTCAAAATTATTTTACTGATGGAGTGCGCGATCAAAAAAGTTTGGAGACAACTGGCATAAAGGACTCGCTGAAGGGAGAAGGTGGAAGTCACATGGATTGAGATGAGGACTAACAACACATCCGAGGGGTTTGCAAGGCAAGTGATTGTTTCATTTTCCTGATGGTGGTTCAAGTTTTCAAAAGTTTAAGAAACACTGGTTTAGTCTGACCTTCTACAGAACACATGCCATAGAACTTCAGCCAGTGATCGTGCATCAAGCCAGGTCCCCATTGTGGTAGGAGCTGCACAAACACACAGCCTGCAAACACTCACATGTGACTTCACTGACACTGAAGTCAGTGAAGCCAGTCCAGGATTGCCAACCCCAAGTGTTCAAAATTCACGAGTCAGGTCCCCAAAAGCCCAGAAGACTGGCTTTAAAAAAATCATGCAATTTAAAAAACAATATGATTTTGGCCTCTTTTTATTTACCTGCTGATTTCTGAACCTGTAGGGTCACACTTTATAACTTTTTTCTGCAATAAAGGCTGGAAATTGACCTAATTTACCTGACTCCAGGAGCTGAGGCTCTAAGAAAAATACCAAATTTTGCAAGACTCATGATAAACAGTGACAATGGCACATCTATAAAAATGACCTGTGTGTGTTTGCAGGGTTGAGGGATAGCTTGGTGGTTTGAGCATTGGCCTGCTAAACCCAGGATTGTGAGTGCAATCCTTGAGGGGGCCATTTAGGGATCTGGGGCAAAATCTGTTTTGGGATTGGTCCTGCTTTGAGCAGGGGGTTGGACTAGATGACCTCCTGAGGTCCCTTTCAACCCTGATATTCTATGATTCCATAGATGTTGTCATGGTCCTTGTAACTCTGTTGGGGAGGCAGATTGTAAACATTTTGGAGCAGGGACCATCTTTTTTATCTGTATTTGTACTGAGCCTCGCACAATTGGGCCCTGGCCCATGACAAGGGTCTTAGCCGGCACTACCACAATACAAATAAATAAGGGGATGCGTGGAGGTTTCATGTTACACAGGGAGGTGTTACCCTGGTCAGAGAGTTCAGAGCAACACCATATTTTGCCAACTGAGCTGCAGCATGAAGAGCTGAAAGCAACACAGAGAAGACACATGGTTATCGACTCTGATATTGTAAAGGCCATGCTCAAGTAGAGTCAAACCCCTATAAACCCAGGGGCACATTTGTCACTAAAGAAGAGGAATTTACTTACAGGCTGATGGTTTTGTGGAAGTTTGGTGCTAAACATTCAACTCATCTAAGCATGAAAGAATGCGTTCTTCAGCAGCTGAATTTTCTGGAAGAGAGGAGCAAACAGTGTAAAACAAAACTTCCTGGTTGGGTGTATGATAGGACAGGGGACTGTGAACAAATTATAACACTCAATATAAGAGTAAAATTAACAACAAAACTCTGTCTTAGAGATTTTGAGACGATCAGAAATCCAGTCCAGACAAAGAACATGTAATTACTTGCCGCTTACGGAAAAAGCTGCTGACCTGCACTTAAAAATCATCAGTGAGTTGATTGATCGGCATATTTAAATTGGAGCTGAAAACAGCCTTTGTAAAAGCTACTAAAGGAATTTGGTCACACACCCTACTACTTCTCCCAGTGCTCCATACTGCACTGCCAAAAGGAGTCTGTATGTAGTCTCCCTAAGTGCACTTTGGCCTGACCTGACGTTTACTGGCACTAAGAAAGGAACTGAGATGAGAGGCCAGTTTTGATGTCTAGCCTGTGGATCAACGTACTGAAGGGACAAGACTCTAAAAAGGGTACGCCTAAAGTTAAGCTCCGAGGCCCAGATTTTCAATATTCACACCTCTAATTTTGGATGAGCCAATTAATTGAGGAACAGCTGCTCTGTCTGGCATGTTCCTCTTTGAAGTCACAGTAAGTTACAACACAAAATTCATCAAAAGCTACTGCTTATCAGTATGATTTCACACCTCGGCTAGGAGGCAGTGTGGATGTGCCCAGCAGGGTTTGGCTTTTTGAGAGGTATCAGAATGGCCTCTGTTCCATGGGATCTTCACTGATATCTCCCACAGATCTCCAGATAATGCAGCTCATTGCAATCATTCCCACTTTACCAATGTGAAGCTTCCAGCCCCACAAGGACGCATGACTAGATGGTCTCTGCTCTCTTTCCACGGAGCTTTACAAGGGAAGGGAGCATACTGCCTTGAGCCTCAATATCTAACTCCACTACAGCCATCTTTCCTAGAACACTTCGTCAGTAGATGGAGCACTTCACCCAGGGAGCACATTGCAAATAGGGAAATGGCAGAGATAACAATCCTACACTTCCTTAATGGAGAAGGCCCTGAGCACCATGCCAGTTAAACAAGCACACCCAGCTCCTACCGAAGTGCAACAGGGGCTGCACCCACACAACTGATAGGATGACAATTCCCAGGATCTTTACATTCAGGGTTCTACATAGCTTTCCTCGTGTTTACTCTCCCCTGTCCTATCATTCACAGCCTAGCCCTGCCTAGACAGTTTTATTTAGCCTCCAGCAAAATCAGTTTTTGCTGAAAACAGAGAAGGAGGAAAGAGGAGTGGGGAAAGGAGGGAGCAGATCTTGGGGTAGAGATATGGGGTTGAGAGAGAGAGAGGCTTAAAGAACTGGTGGAGAGTCTGGCGCATGAAGTTTAGCCTTTGCTGAATCAATCTGAGGCTGAACCTTCCTGCTTTTACTTATTCCCACTCTGTATTTTTCACAGTGGCTACACACAGAGTGGCAGATTAATTTTCTGATTTCAAACCAGTTCTGTTGATCTTTAAAGGTCTGATCTAAAACCTGCTGAAATCAATGGAAAGAGTTCCATGGGCTTTGGATCAGGGCCTAAAGTCTCTTGCTCTGTCTCAGATCTTATCCTTGGACCTTGCCTCTGTAGGGACATCACGATGGTACATTTAGTATGTTGGCCCTTATGATGTGGGACTCAGGGTACGTCTATATTACCTGCCGGATCGGCGGGCAGTGTTCGATGTATCGGGGATCGATTTACCGCGTCTCATCTAGAAGCGATAAATCGATCCCCAAATCGACGCCCGTATTCCACCTCGGCAGGAGGAGTAAGCAGAGTCGATGGGGGAGCCGCGATGGTCGACTTGCTGCCATGAGGATGGCAAGGTAAGTCGAACTAAGCTACTTCGACTTCAGCTACATGAATAGCGTAGCTGAAGTTGTGTATCTTAGTTCGACCCGCCCCCCACTAGTGTAGCCCATTTCTCAGTCCACCTTGGCACCATATCTCAGACCAAAAAACTTATCCTTCAAAAACTTATTTTTATTAGAGCAGCTACAAAAAAGTGAAAGCTAATTTTGTTAACAATGTCACAGTTGTTTTCAATTTAAAGTGGTTCAAATTAACCCCTTTTTAGTTTTATGGGTTCCCTCCCTTCCCCAATATTATTTTTAAATGAAAACCACAATATATTTTTGTTGTATACCAGAAACCTGATTTTTTTCGTTTTTGAAAACTAAAACTTTCAATAACAAAAACATATTTAGGCCTGAATTTTTTCATTGCAATTCTTATTTTTTAAAACCAGGTCATTTTTCAACAGCAAACAACAAACAAAAACCCACAAGAAACCCCTCCCCCACCCAACTAATTCAAACATTTTCAACCAGCTCTGGGTTTTATTATGAGCATGCACACACATACAGACACATACGGTCCTGCAAGCCATTTTCCTTCCACCCCTTTTTTCTTCAGTAGCACCTCACCCCACTTTTGTCTCATGTGGGTGGGTTTTGTTATATTCCCTGGCAGTACTTCCATAATCTAGTTACCCTGAATTATCAGACAGTGCTCCTAGCACCATGGTGGCAGAAAAGTGGTTTGGGGAAAGGATGCTTTATTATTAACATTTTATCAGACGACCCTGCAGAACTAAAGAAGCCATAGTAGGTGCGGACTGTGGAGAAAAGGTTCTTCTTTCTTCAACATGGCCAGAAATGACCCATTCTCATAGATCTTAAGGCCAGAAGGGACCATTATGATTATCTAGTCTGACCGACCCCATTATAACACATGCCATACAAAAAAAAAAAGAAGAAGAAGATGGAGAATCCACCACTTCCCTTGGTAGTTTGTTCCAACAGCGTTAATCATTCTAGTTAACACAAATTGCACAAGGAGATTTCATGGATTACAGTTAACTAAGTACAAGAGAAATTGTTTTTTCACCTGAATTTTTGGTGGTGAAGCTTTTCGTCCCGATAATGCAAACACACACATGCTTTCCTGAGAATAGCCCTATTGAAGTCAGTAAGTATCTGCAAGATTGCCTTGCATTTAATTAACCTATCTACCTTAACATTTCTAGCTTCCTACATGTTACATCCTATACATGCATTTTTAAAATGCTACCCCTTTGAAATCAGATGCCCTCCTAATGGGCCACACTGCATGATTACTAACTTGTTTCCAGGGCAAAATTCTTCTTACCAAGTCTGGAATGATGGGTATGCACCATCTAAAACCAGTGGTCATCTATTGTGCATGCTAACTAGATCCAGTGTATAGCTCAAGTCAGCAGAATCTCTGTTATATTTAACCCAGACTTCCTTGGGTACATGACAATATTCAATCATCAAAGAACTAATTGTATTAATTTAAAAAGATGGAGTGAGTGAGGGAGATTAAATTAAATCATTTAAAAGACAGAGACAAAAAAGCCTCAGCATCTCTCTTCCCATTCTCTGTATGGCTGTAATCCTGACCCTGGAACTGCTACTTTTTGGTGGAACTTATGGGCAAAGGGCAAACTTCACCATTGGCATCAGAAAGCCCCATTCCACTGAAGTCCAAGTAGCCTGGCACACACTTATGCCAGTGGTGAACTTGGTTCTTCAACGTAGCTGAGAGTCAACAACAGTTTGAGAAAAATATGTTTGGCTGAAACTTGCAGACTCAGATGTACCATCGGGTCAAATTCTACTCTTGGTTACCTAGCTGTAAACTTCCACCGAAGCCAATGGCACTTTAAAATGGAAATCTTGTTAATTAACTCATTGATCTTTGGTAGTAGTAACATTAGTGAAGAATTAGCATTGACGTAGCATAACAGTTTTATCTGAAAGCACCTTGCTAGAGTTAGTAGACTAGCTAATTGTTGATAGCATGTGATAACTAATTTGTCACACTTTAAAAAAAATTAGGGCTGTCACGTAATTACAAAAAATGAATCGTGATTAATCTTGTGATCAAAAAAATTAATCGCATGATTAATCGCACTGTTAAACAATAACAGAATACCATTTACAAATGTCAAATTATGCACAAAAAAATAACTGCATTCAAAAATAAAACAATGTAAAACTTTAGTGCCTACAAGTCCACACAGTCCTACTTCAGCCAATCACTCAGACAAACAAGTTTGGTTATATTTGTAGGAGATAATGGTGCCCGCTTCTTATTTACAATGTCACCTGAAAGTGAGAACAGACATTCACATGGCACTGTTGTAACCGGTGTTGCAAGATATTTACATGCCAGATGTGCTAAAGATTCATATGTCCCTTCATGCTTCAACCCCCATTCCAGAGGACATGCATCCATGCTGATGACGGGTTCTGCTCAATAACAATCCAAAGCAGAGCAGCCGATGCATGTTCACTTTCATCATCTGAGTCAGATGCCACTAGCAGAAGGTTGATTTTCTTTTTTGGTCGTTCGGGTTCTGTAGTTTCCGCATTTGAGTGAGGCTCTTTTAAGACTTCTGAAAGCATGCTTTACAACTCGTCCCTCTCAGATTTTGGACGGAACTTCAGATTCTTAAACCTTGGGTGGAGTGCTGTAGCTATTTTTAGAAATCTCACATTGGTACCTTCTTTACATTTTGTCAAATCTGCAGTGACAGTGTTTGTAAATCAAACATGTACTGGGTCACCATCCGAGACTGCTATAACATGAAATATATGGCAGAATGTGGGTAAAAAAGAGCAGGGAACATAGAATTCTCCCCAAAGGAGTTGTCACAAATTTAATTAACACACTTTTTTTTAACAAACATCATCAGCATGGACATGGGCGGTGAGTTCTATGGGCCCATAGTGCCTGGGCACCAGGAATATTCCTGGTCCCGAGACACCATGGGCCCGGCTCCAGCACTGTCTGAGGCCAGGTTTCTTCCTCAGCCCTGCCTTCCGCCCCTGGGCGCTCCCCCCCATCCTCTGGGCCATTTAAAACAGCCTGGGCCCCCCACTCACCACCGGCAGTGCAGGGGGGCTGAGAGGCTTCCTGCCTGCTCGCTCCAAGTGTCTGCTGGCTCCTGGTGGGGTGGGTCTGTGTCCCACCCCAAGCGTCCCTGTGGCCAATGGGAAGCTTCAGGGGCAACAGCACATAGGACCTCTGGCCCACCCTGCCTAGGAGCCCCAGGTAAGTGCTGCACCCCTCCACCCCCTCCCACAGCCTGCACCCCCACCCCTTTCCCACACCCTGCTCCAGCTCCCAAACTCCCTCCCAGAGCCTGCACTCCAGATCCCCTCCCCCACCAAAACTCCCTCCCAGAGCCCAACTTCTCACCCATCCTGCACCCCAATCTCCTGCTCCAGCCCAGGGCCTGCACCCAAGACCTCCTCCCCCGACCCAAACTCCTTCCCAGAGCCTTAGGCAGCTGGGGGCTGGAGTTTAGGGGGGGGGCGCGCCTCTGGCATTCTGGACACCACCAGAATGTTGCCCTGAGCATGGAAGCATGTTCTCTGGAACGGTGTCTGAAGCACGAAGGGGCATACGGAATGTTTATCATATCTGGCTAAATACCTTGCAACGCTTGCTTCAGAAGTGCCATGCAAGCACCTGTTCTCACTTTCACGTGACATTGTAAATAAGAAGCAGGCAACATTATCTCCCATGAATGTAAACAAATTTATTTGCCTTAGTGATTGGCTGAACAAGAAATAGGACTGAGTGGACTTGTAGGTGCTAAAGTTTTACATTGTTTTGTTCTTGAGCGCAGTTATGTAACCAAAAAAATCTACGTTTGTTACACTTACAAGTTACACTTTTATGATAGAGATTGCATTACAGTACTTGTATGAGGTGAATTGAAAAATACTATTTCTTTTGTTTATCATTTTTACAGTGCAAATATTTGTAATAAAAATAATATAAAGTTAGCACTGTACACTTTGTATTCTGTGTTGTAATTGAAATCAATATATTTGAAAATGTAGAAAACATCCAAAAATAAGTGGTATTCTATTATTAACCATGTGATTAATTGTGCGATTAACTTTTTTAATCACAATTAATCTTTTGAGTTAATCGCGTGAGTTAACTGCGATTAATCGACAGCCCTAAAAAAATGAAAACTCATTCATTTAAAAAGCAGAAATAAATGGACTGCTAGAGCAAATGGAAAAGGACTTATTAGTACAGACCAGATACACTACAAAGCATGGGCTGGGTTGAGAAGGCAAAGGTGGAGGGAAGGAAAAGACAGGAAACAAATCTGTTGTGAATACTATGCTGATCGTGCTGACTGCCATCCCTCATTGTATTCACTGATGAAAGTTATCTGAGATGCATTTTACAGTGTTGATGAATGATGGTCTATCTAACTCTGCCTCCCTGATGTTTGTTTACCTGGCAATTGCTGGAAGAACACAAAGAGTGGGAAAGCAGAGCACATCTTTAAAACAAGGGTTTTCACAGCTTAATGACTCTTTTTATTATTCAGGCAGAATTCCCACTGAAGTCTCTGGTTGTGAAATCAAGGCTTTCTAAAAGAGAGTGTATTGGGGGTATGGGAACCTGTCCACAGCAAAGCTACTGCTTGGAAATCAAATGTTAATTTAAAAAAGGTTAGGGGGGTTTTCTTTAGATTCTTAAATAAATTAATGGTGAAGAATCTGTAAACAGTCTCCACTGTTCAGCAGTAGATAGCAATTTTTATTAAGTAGTTTAAGGTTCCTTTTTCAATTTAACATGTATAGGAACTATTCAACCTCATCTCTAGTATCGCTGAGCAGGTTGGGTGAAATCCACCCCCCTCTGCAAAGGGCCAGAAAAAAGGCTGATGGACCACTAAATACAGGGAATACATGGAATGTGAAAATAGCTTAAAAGCTGCTTTCCCTTCTGGCTGTCCTGTCCCTGCATCATTTAAGACTCAAAATAGAGCAAGGACCAATAGTCAAGGAACTATTATATTAGTATGTTGCTTAAACACTGTCAAATCTACAATTTAGATGTAAAAAGATTCAATGAAGACAATTATATTGTTACTTATCCTCAAGGTTCTACCTCCTTAAATCCCTTGTGATAGCACCCAGGAAGGGACAAGAGGGAGAAAAATCCTAAAACAAACTCAACATGTATGCTACACTGCTTTAATGATGTTAACTACTAAAAGGAAGTATTTGACTCTGGGGTCCTTCAAAGCCATGGGCTCTTGCCTGGTCTGATACACATCCTAAGAATAGCAGCAGAAAGGAAATGGTCCTCTGCATTTCTCTCTGGGGACAGAGTACAGACAGCTTCCTCATCAAAAAAAGAACAGGAGTACTTGTGGCACCTTAGAGACTAACAAATTTCTAATAAATTTGTTAGTCTCTAAGGTGCCACAAGTACTCCTGTTCTTTTTGCGGCTACAGACTAACACAGCTGCTACTCTGAAACCTCTCATCAAAAAACATTCTCCTAACAAGCATCCAAGAATGCTGTGAGAGTGAGCTCTTGTTACTCAACACTTTACATTAGTCCCCCCATCTTTGACTGAAATGGTCTCATTTGTAATCTGGTGAAAGATTTATATAGTTAAGCAAACAAGAGGGTATATGGTCTGATATTGCCAGAATTATGTCCCATGTTTGTTGACTGATTTATTCCTTTGTCTAACTGTGTTAAAAAAGAAAAAAGCAGCTCACTAATGAATGGAAAAAACTCACATGGCCAGCAGAAAAGCCATGTTTAGTTTACAAAAAAACACAAGCTTTAGGGATTTTCATAAAAACGACAGAGACAGTCCAAATCGGCAATTAAATCAGACTCCCAGTGGCTGCAGATTTCTTCTGGCTCTTTCTATGTGGGTATTCAATTGCAAAGAGCAATTATTTATAATTTGTTCTTATACAATACTGGTGTGCTTATTCTGCCTTGCACGTTTTTTGTAAAATGGAAACGACTATTGTTCTTTCTTTCTTTCTTTCGGTAAGTCCTTTGTTACGTTGCATATTAAACTGCAAATCACATTGTGTCTCAGCTATGACTGATTATTATTATTAATGTTTTAATGGGAGAGCCCAAAAACCCAATCTGAGATTGGGGCTCCTTTGGGGTCTGAACAAAACACATTGTAAGAGAGAGTCCCCGGCCCAAAGAGTTTACAATCCAGACAAGACCAAAGGGTGAGAGAAAGGAAGGACTGTGACCCTCATTTTACAGATGGAGAACTAAGGATTTTGTGATTTGCCCAGGCTCACACAGGAAGTCTGTAGCTGAGCTAGGAAGTGAACTCAGATCTTCTTCCAAGTCCCAGTCCAAAGCCTAACCAAAAGACCATCCTTCCTAGTAATCTTCTGAATAAATGCAGTTGAAATATACCATTTTTGCATGCTTAAAATTGGCATCTTGATATACTTAAGGGTCAAGAGATCATGACAGTTGTCCCAGAGTTTGCATAAATTATTTGCAACAGTATAAATGGCCTGAATTCATTCTTTAATTGAACGGGGTTATGCCAGCCATGAATTGGATCACACAGAATAAATATCAATCTGCTTTACATCAGTGTGACCTCATTGGCTTCAACAGGACTTCACTAGGGCCAGATTCTGATGCCCTTACTTATAATTTACTCTGTGCATAGTTCAGTTGTAATCAATGGAACAACTCGCTAGGTAAGGAACTCAGCAGGGCCTCTGGCCCTAGTGTTGCATTGGCATATTTGAGAACTGTGCGTGGCCTGATGTATCTTTGCAACAACAAAACACTTTGGAACCCATTTTCAATAATGACATTTGGTACACTCTCAACTGCAGCGAGAAACAAAAATCACCAAGCATGGCTGTTGTCATATTCAACGATGATATCATGGCATCATGTGTGTTCTCATGTGGCTGTATATAGTCCAATCTGTGAAGAGCAAGACCATGAAATAGATGTCACATAGGAATGTACAGGCGCCCACTGAAGACGTGGAGTGGCGCTTGGTCCTTTTTTCAATCAGTTCTTTGTGTCTGTCATCCTCAAAGTATTTACAGCCTTTACTGATAGTTGCTCTCCATTCCGGCCTGTCCTTGGCTGTGTCGTCAAAGTTATCAATATTTATGCTGCAATAAATGCAATTTGGCTTGTGGTGTCTGATTTGTTTTCGTTAACCATCCCCTAGTGCTTTCCGATTTTCAACTCATCATAGACAACTTTTTTCAGGAATCTATCACCTATTCTGATAACATGACTTGTCTATCTAAGTTGATCTTTGAAGATTATTGCCTCGATTCTGGCTGGTTTTGTTAATATGTGAGATTTTGTCTTGCCAGTGGACCTTTAGAACAGAGCAGTGACAATGCATGTGAAAAAATTCAAGTTGCTTAATGTGTCTATGGTAAACCGTCCACGTATGAAAAGGATGTTATCACTGCTGCATAGTACATGATCGGTTTTGTTACCTGTTGATGGTGTGCTGGTTGTAGCCTATGGTGAAGACTTCCAAAGGCTGGCTTACCTCTTGTATTCAATTTGATATTTCTTGAGCCTGGGTCAGGGAACTATCACTTTAGATGGTACTACCAAGATACACAGGGGGAGGGCTAGCTCAGTGGTTTGCGCCTTGGCCTGCTAAACCTAGGGTTGTGAGTTCAGTTCTTGAGGGGGCCACTTAGGGATCTAGGGCAAAATCAGTACTTGGTCCTTCTAGTGAAGGCAGGGGACTGGACTCAATGACCTTTCAGGGTCCCTTCCAGTTCTATGAGATAGGTATATCTCCATATATAAGTGATGGATGCTCTTTAGTTCTTCTATACCATCAATGGTGATGTTTGGCTCAGTAATGAAGGTTGATGGACCTGGTTGGAAAAGGGCTTCACAGTTTTTTTCCAGGCTGATGGTGAGAGTCCAAACTGTTTAGTTGTCTCTGAGAATCTGTCAAAGAAAAGCTGTAGGTCACTTTCACTATGAACACAATCATCTGCAAAAAGGGTTTTTTCATACGAGTTCCTCAAAAACTTTTGTCTTTGTAAGAAGCCTTTGGAGACTGAAGAGTTTTCCATCAGTTCTGTACCTTATGTAGATGCCTTTTCGAAGGTTGCCCATTGCATAATTCAGAATAGTTGCAAAGAAGAGACCAAAAAGGGCCGGTGCCAGTCCACAGCCTTGTTTCACCCCATTAGGTATGAGAAATGGTTTAACAAGGGCACCATCTGAGAGTACCTTACCAGTCATCTCTTTTTCAGTTGGTGTGCTGTCTTTGCTGGGTAATTTACCTGACAATTTGTTTGATAGCTTTTTGCACGTCCTCAGTGATAGTTGGCTGAGTGATTTCTTCATATATGGGTTGCTGGGTCAATTCCTCTAGCACCTGTGGGTTGACAATAGAGGAGTGGTTGAGTAGCTCAGTAAAGTGCTTTAAGTGGTGCCTCTCTTTTCATTGATTAAGATAGATGCACTCCAACTCTTCAGTGGAGCTGGTCCCAATTTTGATCGACCATAAACAGCTTACAGGGAATCATAAAACATCTTTGTATTGTTAGCAGTGTGATGATGTATTTCTTCTGCTTTCGTTTCCCACCAATTATCCTGTAGGACACAAAGCCATCTCTGAGCCTGTGCTTGCAGGTAGCTGGATTTATTTTTGATGTTGATTCTTTGTCATTTTGCCAAGACAAACACATCATTCTTTTACTTGAGGATCTGTTTTTATTTCATCATCATTTTTATCAAACTAGTCCTGGTGCTATCTTTGATATTTGCCTAGCATTTCTACTGAGGCTTGAAGGGTGGCTGATGTGAATATATTCCACTTTTTGAGTATGTTACTGGGTGATGATGTAATGCTGTCAAATTTTTCCTCTAAGTTCCCCGCAGTTTTATTCAAGAAATGGCTGCCTCAGCTTTACTATATTCAATTTTAATGTAATGTGTTCGGCACTGTTTCACTAAGGGGCAACAGCATGTAAATTAAAAATGGCTCTGATCATCCTGTAATAAGTCCAACAGTTTGCCCCTCACGTTGCTTTTGTGATTTTCATGTCCCTGAGATCCCTTTGCTGTATAATGACAGAGTCAATCAGGTGACTATGCTGGATCTTGGATACATCCAAGAGATTTTATATTTGTTGGTTCGCCCGAAGCTTGGGTTGGTAGTAGTGAGCTCATGCTCAGCACACTTGCCGAGTAAAAGGAGACCATTGCTAGTCATTCTTCTGACTCCATTGGTCATTATTACACCACTCCACGCCTCATGGTCTTTTCCAATTCTGCTGTTAAACTCTCCCAGAAGTATGAGCTTGTCTTCACTGGGTATAGATTTGATTATGTCATCCAATCAGAACAGAACTGTTCTTTGTTTCTTCCATACTGTTTGTGATTGAAGCATAAGAACTGACAGAGTCACAAATTGTAATTTTCCAATGGGAAGTCCTAGAGACATTAGGTATTCATTTTGCCCACAGATAAGTCTTTCAGTGATGTCAGGAGGCTGTTTCCAATAGCTAAACCACTGCCATTAATTTTGTCTTCTTATGCTGGTTTCCCTTTCCAAAAGGCAGTGTAGCGGGGTGGACACCCACTCCTGCCTGGGAGGGCTGGAAATCAGCCCTGAATGAGGGCTGCAGCTAGGCCACACCTCAAGCAGGCCACAGCTGGCCCCTATAAAAGGCTGTGAGCCAGAGGCCCAGGCAGTCTCCCTCTGCAGACAGAGGGAGAAGGGCCTGGCTGCTGCAGGATTAGCAGGAACCTAGATTTGGAGCAGGGCTGGGGAAGGGCCAGAGGAGCTGCGAGCTCCAGCCTGGAAAGCCCGAGGCTGCAGGCCTGCTGACAGGTCTATTAGGTACTGGGTTGCAGGGGACAGCCCATGGGCAGGTAGAGGCAGCGGGTCTGAACCCCCTTTGCCTACGATGAGTGGCTTACACTGCAGTCCGCCCCAGTGAGCGGGGGGCTAGATGGGGACTGGCAGTAGCTGAACACTGAGGCGAAGTGGGGATAGTGGGTGGGGGAGGGGGGAGGAGGGAGTGTGCGGGGTTATTGCCAGAGGGGCAGAACCCCAGGTAAACTGGGCACTGGGGTCCTGGGAAGGCCACAGGTAAGGTGGATCACTGGCCTGCAGAGGGCACTCCGGATGCTGGGAGAGCTAATTCCCGAGACAACCAGCAGGAGGCGCTGTGGCAGTGAGTCAAGCTCCTTACAGACAGGTATAGCCACCTCCTAGTTCCTTTACGGAGCCTTCATGTGCAAATCTGGTTTTGCTGGAGGCAGCTATATTGATTCTGTTCCTTGCACATTCCCTTGCATTAGTGCTGTACATCTTGCAGGTCTCAATGTGTTGTGTGTCCCCTAGGGTCCATATGTTCCATGTCACCACAATGAGACTCATCTTTCTTAGAAAGACAACTTGTGTGAATGATCTAACAGCAAGGTAAATTGGCCAGATTATAGTTGGGACGGCAATATTTTGGCCACCTTTTCTAGCCATTTCTTTTACTAGGTGAATTGTACTGTTCTGAAAAATGGCTGATCAATCACTTGGGGTTTGCTGAATATCCTTGCTACCTGGGACTCAAGATGAATGACCAGAGTCCCAGGTCATCTGCATGTAGGTTTGTGAATTTGAGTCGGTGTTCATCTACACCAGTCACTTCACCACACGTGCCCATTGCCACTGGACTTTCTTTCTATGACGCATGAATGCCTTTGCACAAAGATTTTTAAGTGAGAAGACTCTTGCATGGAGGCAATCTCACTCTCTCAGCTGCTGAAGTCAAAAAGGAATTGGCATGAAGGGTCGTGACACCAGGGAACTTCATTAGCTGCTGTGGGTAGCCATTGATGTGTTTGTGTCCTGCCAAGCCTTACATATTCCACGTAACATTGTTTCACAGAGAGAAACAAACAAAATAAAACACACAAACAAGTAGTACAAGATGAAACTACTTAATTAGCTTTGAAAGGGGTTTGAATCTAAGATGTATGTATCTTAATAGGAGGAATAGGTAGCTTTAATTAGATGCTAACAAAATAATTAGCTCAGTGTTTCTGTTTTGCATACTCTGCCAGATATTGCTCTCATTTGCTCTGGTGTGAAATGGGGTTACTTCATTTTCTTACTCCAGATTTAAATGTGTTGGTCCCTACCGAATTTAACTTTTCTCTCTTCTATTTATAGTCCTGATCCCATACATGTTTATGTATGTGTGTAAATTAACATGGGTCTACTCATGTGTGTAGTGTCATACAGAACCATTTGTATGTACAGTCTCAGGTAGGTTGATCGTAGGCCATTTAGGGCTTTATAGATCACAAATTCCACCATGAGTCTGATGGGAAGTCAGTGAAGATCCTGGCCTCAAATGCTCTCAGTAAAATGACTCATTCAATAAACGACCCATTGTGGTCTGCACCACTTTCGGTGTCCGAATGGTTTCAAGGCATAGCCCCTTGTAGACCACATTGTCGTAGTCTAATGGAGAGTTAACAAAAGCACGGAAAACAGTGCCAAAGTCCTCATTTGAAAGGGAAGGTTGCAGCCTCCTAGTTACTGCTAAATATGGTCAAACAGCAGCTGGGGCTGGGGGTCTCAAATCCCCAATAAACAGCAACCACTAGTAACTAATATACTCTTTCAATCAATGGGACTGATATTTCCTCTGCTCTCTCCTCTGGCTGCTTTTACCTCAGTCTTGCTGGGTTAAGCTTCAGCCAGTTCACTCTCATCCATACCCCAATCTGAACTAGACGCTGGTTGAAGCCATGGGGTCTGGAACGAACACACACACACCATATTGAAAGCCCAGTTTTTATGAATGTATTTTGTGACTAAAGCTGATATATAATAAAAATAAAACCTAAAACTTTCCTTCAATATATGAATATTTCACTGGACTAATATTATCAAGCCCATCTATGGAATTGTAGCAATGCCTGGAATGCAAAAGCTGTTTATCATTTAAATAGCATTTAAGCCATTATGATCATTTATAAGAGAATTGTAAATGATCTGGGTTGTATGAAGTCCCTTGTTGTGGTTTGCTGCAGGAATGCTGTAGATTTTCTCTGCACACACTTCATTTTGCAAACAATGGGAGTTTGAGACATTTTCTGCCAGTCTTGAGCCTCCCGTGTTTACCAAAATATTTTCCTGTGTCAGAATCAAACAATTGCTTGATTTCATAACACTCAAGCATTTAAGAGACCACCAGCAAAACAATATAAACAAGAATTTCTCTGTCAGTTAGTGGTCCAAATACTCTATGCAGAGCACAAACTATGGAAGTACCCTCAATGTTTCTGATAATTTTTCTGCAAAAAGTCATTAAAGAACTGCAAAATGTGTTGCTGTAAAACCTTGTGCATCCAAGGTCACTTCGGGGTGAAATTAACTCCCCTGCATCAAGCAGGAATAAATGGGCCCTGTGTAAGGGAGCTTAGTCAGGGGCTGGGGACAATGGAACCCAGTCCTCCAACCCACAACCAGGGGTCAGCTATGCAATCCTGCTGTGATCACCACCCTTAGTCTAGCTCAGGGGCTGGAATAGTCAATTCTACATGCCCTAAAACAGGGATGCTTTTGGCCTAATTTATGCAAGTCCCACTATAGAGTTCCTCTGCATGCCAGATCCACAGCACATATCACATCCATACTGCAGAACAGCCACTGGGGCCTTCCAAAAATCCTTTTATGATGGGTGAATTTTGCCTCTTTCTCCACTCTTTTGAGCTAAAGGATTAATTTCCTTAGCTAGAAGCTTTAGTAGACTCATTAAGTGCTTATGTGGACCAGCCTCTAGAGCAGGGATGGGTAAACTTTTTTGGCCTGAGGGCCACATCTGGGTATGGAAATTTTATGGCAGGCCATGAATGCTCATGGAATTGGGGTTGGTGCAGGAGGGGGTAAGGGGTCTGGCTGGGGGTGTGGGCTCTGGGGTGGAGCCAGAAATGAGGAGTCCAGGGTGCAGGAGGGGGCTCCAGGCTGGGGAAGGAGGCTGGGGTGTGGGAGGGGGGCTGGTGGTGCAGGCTCTGGCTTGGGGCTGGGGATGAGGAGCTTGGGATGTAGGAGGGTGCTCCAGGCTGGGACTGAGGGGCTCTGGGCTGGGGCATGGGATTGGGGCACCGGGGGGTATGAGGGCTCCAGCTGGGGTGCAGGCTCTGGGGTGGGGCTGGGGATGAGGGGTTTGGGGTGCAGGAAGGTGCTCTGGGCTGGGATGGGGATCAGGGCTCGGGCAGGGGGTTGGGGCACAGGAGGGGTTCAGGGGTGCAGGCTCCAGATAGCGCTTACCTCAAGCAGCTCCCGGAAGCAGCAGCATGTCCCACCTCCAGGTCCTACAAAGAGGCATGGCCAAGTGGCTCTGCGCGCTGCCCCGTCCGCAGGCACTGCCCCTGCAGCTCCCATTGGCTGCAGTTCCCGGCCAATGGAAGCTGCGGGGGTAGCGCATGGGTTGGAGGCAGCATGTGGAGCCCCCTGGCTGCCCCTACACATAGGAGCTAGAGGGGGGACATGCTGCTGCTTCCTGCAGCCGCGGCATGCATGCACGGAGCGGCCCCTGACCCTGCTCCCCGGCTGGAGCACGGGAGTGGGGCAAGCCCCAGACCCTGCTCCCCAGTGGGAGCTCGAGGGCCAGATTAAATCAGTTAGTGGGCCAGATGTGGCCCACCCAGGCTCTAGAGGGTAAAAAAAGACCCATACCCACAGTGGGTCATAAAAGCATTCAAACATTTGTGTTGTAGGAAGAACACACACAAAATAGGACTTTCAAAGAGATCTGAGCAAAAGGATTTGTTAGCCCCAAACAAAGTTGGCTACAGCAACTGGAAGGGCTTGTAACTCAGAATATTGGTTATATCTGAGATGTGCCAATTGCTTTTTGCTATGATCCTTTTTTTGGAAGGTTTTTACTGTTACTAATGCCTAATTCAATGAAACTCCCAGGGCCACATTCTAGGCTGGTATAATGGAGTGGCACATACATATGCTAGGGCTGAACTTGCAAGTTTCAGTATATCTTGGCATTTATTTACTTTCTTCCACCATGGACAGGGTGGAAATAACGCAGATACAGCGAAGTTGTCATTTAAATCTCCAATTCAGTCATTCGTCTTCTGGCACGAACACAAATCTTTATATCAAAGACATAAAAATCAAAATGTAGCGTAATATATACTTCTCAGAAATTAAACAAGTCCTACAAAGTCCAGTCCAAATTGTGCTAGCTTTTTTGCAAATAACCCCACAACAGCCAGGTCTGGGCCTACATCTTTTGCAAATACCTTAGCTACAAAAAGAGTGCTGCATGCAAAGAGCACTGTGCAAGAAGTATTAAATGTAGCTCACTTTTCTGACAGTCTTCAGGATAGCAATAGAACTGGCTTCATTAAGCTGCCTAAAAGAGGGAGCTCAAATGCAAACACTACCAACCTTTTAAAGTATGCCTCTGTTCTGGACAGTTACACTGCAAAAATGACAGCACCTTACTCAACAGATCAGCTCCTTGCATCTGTTCAGATTCTCAGCTGCGGAGTTTAAAGACAAAAATAAGGTTTTAGTCATTCTCACTCCTGTTAGCCCAGCAGAACCAGCACAACTATGAAAATGAGCTAAATTATTTTCCTTCTTGTGCATTAACAATAGAATTGTTTCTAAATTCCAATCAGTAA
The DNA here is from genome assembly GCF_011386835.1 of Chrysemys picta bellii. Taxonomy (NCBI): domain Eukaryota; kingdom Metazoa; phylum Chordata; order Testudines; family Emydidae; genus Chrysemys; species Chrysemys picta. The sequence continues at coordinate 38,945,427 of NC_088794.1, read as the reverse complement.
CACACATGCCAACCCACTGACAGCTCAGGTGACACTGGGGGCATAGTATGAAGATAGCAGGGCTGCACAGATATCTCTGAGGCCCCTAATTCGACCTGCAGAACTTTTGCTTAATGTTGATGCAATAAAATGAAAGAATCCAGCTTATGTTTGCAGGGCTGGCAGTTAGAAAAATATTTAGTTATATTTTCAAACTGACTACATTTGATCCGGAAATCCCAATAAACATAGAACCTCAGGATGTTATTTTTTACACAATCATTTTTGAACTAGAACTCACTTTGAGTAGGCAACTATCAGTTTAAATTACCTCCGCTGTTTTATATTATGGCTCCAGCATACCAAGAATGACCAGTTGTCTCATCTTTATTTAAAGAGCCCAATCTGAAAGATCTGGATCTAAAGATCCTAGGGTGGAGTCCTGGCCCCATTGACGTTCTGGGAGTTTTGCCATTGACTTCAATGGAGTCATCTTTGCTTTTATTTTTATTTATAAAACATTCAGTTCAGTAATGCTGAATGATGAAATAAAGGATCCAGGAAAGTAGAAGTTTGTGCTAAAGGTCTTTCTACTATGTCATCTTAAAATTCTTAATCTGTTATTGCATGTGTGCATGTGCATGTGAGAGAGAGAGAGAGAAAGAGAGAGAGTGTATCAGTGGGAGGTGTGCGTCTCTTTATAAAGGACTAGTGTTTGTGTGTTACAGTCCACTCTAGTCCAGATTCTGTCACCCTTATTCACACTGAGCAGTGCCCTTCTCCTCAAACTGCCTCATGGGAATCAATGGGACTACTTGCAGAAGATGAATAAAGGTCCTGTATGTTTGTGTGGGGAAAACTGCTCTCTGTGGAACAGAAGGGTATCTGCAATCCTGTACAGGGGAGTGGCAAGAATGTGTGCCTTTCATCTCATGTCTGCATGAAGGGAAGATTACATCTTTGTCCCTGATCCTGTAGTTCTTACTCTGGCAAAAACCCCATTTGAAGTCCAGGGGCTAAAAATCTGGAGTTAGCATTCCATGAAATTTACCTTGGCAAGAGGCTGTGCAGAAAATAGCACAACAGCTGGGAGATGTGTAATATGGGCCACAGCAGAAGAAAATGTACATTTGTCTAACATTTTCCCCATATAGACAAAGCCTTAGGTTTCTCCTGGATTCCACTGCCTACTTGAGAGGCATTACATATACATGCCTCATCAGGGTTACACTCACCAGCACTTCTGAATAGGGCCCAAGAACCTCAAAACTGAGTCCTTTATGTCTTAGCCTAATCCCAGATGTGTGACAGATAGACAGAAATAATATTTGTGGGTTTAAAACAGTGACTCATCGCATTAGTTTAATGTAGTGTTATTTGTAGCTTCATAGTATCCTCTCTCTCCTCTCTCTTTTAACTAGGACTATGGTGATTTCACTTTTCTTAGAACCAGTTGGAAACCACTTGAGCTGGCTTATTTAAAAAAAAACACCTGTTGTTTTAGATGGCAGGTATAATTGTTCAGCTTACATGATGTCTCACATACACAGCATGGTTCCTGTTCCCAGAATAGACAGATACTGGAGTCTGTAGTGTGTAATAGACCAATGCATGTACAGTATTGTCATAAATATAAAGGGAAGGGTAACAATCTTTATGCAGTAATATAAAATCCCTCTTGGCCTTACCTACAGGTAAAAATCCCCTTATCTGTAAGAGGTTAATCAGTTCAATTAACCTAGTTGGCACCTGACCAGCAGGACCAAGGGGGAAAGAAGATACTTTCATATCTGTGGGGGAAGGTTTTTGTTTTCTCTCTCTGTGTTCTCTCCGGGTCAGCAAGGAATCCGGGCAGGGAAAATACATCTCCCAAAGCCATACCTGAACTAAGCATCTAAGATTACAAATTGTAAGTAATAGGAAGGAAATGCGTTAGACTATCTTTTGTTTTAGCTTGTGAATTGTCCATATGCTAAGAGGGAGGTTTATTCCTGTTTTTTGTAACTTTAAAGTTTTGCCTAGAGGGGAATCCTGTTTTGAATCTTATTACCCTGTAAAATTAGTATCCATCCTGATTTTACAGAGGTGCTTCTTTTACTTTTTTCGTTATAATAAAGTTCTGTTTTTTTAAGAATCTGATGGGTTTTTAGGACACTAAAAACCAAAGGGTCTGGTCTGTGCTCACTTTGTTAACCTATTTGGTTGGTATATTATTCTCAAGCCTCCCCAGGAAGGGGGGTGAAAGGGTTTGGGGGAATATTTTAGGGAAACAGGAACTCCAAGTGGTCCTTTTCCTGAATCTTTGTCTAACTCACTTGGTGGTGGCAGCAGTACCCATCAAAGGACAAGGAAGGATTTGTGTCTTGAGGAAGTTTTTAACCTACACTGGTAGAAATAAGCTTAGGGGGTCTTTCACATGGGTCCCCACATATGTACCTCAGAGTTCAGAGTGGGGAGGGAACCCTGACCAGTATATATAACAGAATGTATTGTGGAGAGGTGATAGGCTTATCCTAGTTAAGGTTTTAACCAGATTTCATTATAAAACTCCATTTTACCACCCCACACCCCAAATTTTAGCTTGGTACATGGCTTGGCCTGAAAATTGCCAGACTTGCTCCGCAGGCAAAAGGGAATGTGCTAGCACAGTCTGAAGAAAATTCAAACTGCTTTTGAAGCACAGGTCATTACAATATTATCCTGCTTATTTGTCTCCCCCTAGCTTAGAAATGGCTCCTTGTTACGTGCTTAAGAGGTGACCCTTCCAACTCCCACGGGACCATGGAAATACAATTTTACCTTTTCAATACTTACAGTGTATCCATGTACTCCTCTGATGAGATCTAAGGATATCCTCTAGTAGTTACATGCTGACACCAGTGGGAATTGTACAAGGGATTGGAAGGGGAGTATAAGCCAAGGAGACTCTCCAGAATTCTAATATGCAGGAGGAACACTGACTGTGAATTAATAGGGATGGGAAATACACTGGAAGCCTGCCAAGTCTCTGAGGCTAACTTTTGGCACGCGTTAGAAATATTGCAAAGCAAATGTATCCCTTTGCTGTTCTTGACAACCAGCTGATATGGTGCCACTGTCACACTTGGAAAGGGTAACTTATTGCAGCACAGCTTATAACTTGCATCCAGAACTCCACCTCTAAGTCTCCTCTTGCTTTCTAGATGTGCTGGTCAAATAAAAATGGCTGCATTTAAATGTGTTCAAAGACGAACCTGGTGCCACCTGAAAGGGAGAGGAAAGTGAAACTGATTGTCCCCAGGTGGGGTCTGAAGAGAAAGTCAGGATTGTAATAGAGACTCGGAGGTGAGTTATTACAATGTTCTCTCTCTACTCTGCACTGCTACTCGAGCAGCAAACGAGGAGAATCCCCTTTAAGGTTCTTTGGACATCAGAGGGCGCCATCGCCCCACAGATACATGACATCATCCACTGGCTCTAAAAAAATCTGCGCCCTGAAGCAGTCCCTTCTCTTTTCTGCTTCAGAAACCTACTGGAACCAGTCCAGGCGCTCAAAGTGGCTTTGTGATCAGAGACGTTCAGCCTCAGTGTGGGGATTCAAGCAGGAGAAGCTCTCCGATCCCCCTGTCGACATGCAGCTTCTGTAAACTCTAGGACCTAGAACAGGGGTTCTCAAACTTCATTGCACCGTGACCCCCTTCTGACAAAAATTATTACAAGACCCCAGGAGGGGGGACTGAAGCCTGAGCCTGCCTGAGCCCCGCTACCCTGGGTGGGGAACTCAGAGGGGGGGTCAATTTCAAAGCCTGGTGGGGCCAAAACTGAAGGCGAAGGGCTTTGGCTTTAGCTTCAGGTGGTGGGCCTTGGGCTTTGGCCCTGGGCCCCAGCAAGTCTAATACCAGCCCTGGTGACCCCATTAAAACGGGGTTGCGACCCACTTTGGGGTCCCGACCGACAGTTTGAGAACTGCTGAGCTTGAACAAACAGAGCAGGGTAAAAGGTGATCACTTGCTCCCTATCTTTTCCTTCAGGCTGCTGGTAGAAATCACAACAGGAATATAATCCTTGGAGGCTCCTTGTACCAATTCTTAGCACAAATTCTTTGATAGGAATGATAAACAATAATAATTAATAAATAATATTAACATTGTAACAAAGGAAAACTACATAATTTGCGTTGGAACTATCTAAAAACAAAGGCTATGAAGCACATCCTGGCACTTACCACCATAGCCCAGTTAACCATAATCCTTCGCACAGAATGTTCCCCCTCCTATTCTTGCACCACATTTTGTCACCACCTGTGTAATATAACCCATCTAAACCACCTGACCAGGATAGAAGGTGACACCAATAGATGCTGTTTGACAAGGGAAATAAACAGCTCATGGCTATAATTCTATCCTTGCAAACAAACTGCACACAGCTTACACTTTATTAGTTTTGTGACTAAACAAAGGACTTCAGACTCCAGGCACTAAAATAAAATGGATCTTTTGTGATATCTGATTTAAGTTCTTGCATATCTCTGCCCTCCGGAATATTTCTCAGGATTCCTCTTCACACACATTCCCCTCGGGAAGCTTTATGTCTCTCTTTTTTGGGGGAGGGGAGAGGGGAGGGTTTGAGAGGAGAGGGAAAGGTAGGCCAAAATTTTGTTTTCCTTGAGTATGACAGAGTGCTGGAATCCAGGCTGAGATTTTACTCCTGCATTTGACAGTATTTTTCTCAGCAGCAAATCCCTTTTAAACAAGGTCAAGTGCAGGATATCTTTAAAAGTTGACAGAATGTCAGAACCCACTATAAGCCTGAGATGGAACAGAGCCAAAGCACATCATGCCTGCTCAGTTTACAAGCCCTGCTCTGAGCTCACACTTCTGGTAAAAAAATAATGTAAAACCAGAAGCAGCAGCCATTTTTATTCTTCTGAGTCTAACCTCCAAGAACAAGATGCTCCACCTCCCAGTAAATACTGGCACTGGGAGCCATGATGTCTGAAAAGATAGGCAGGAAAAGCTATGAAATATTAGTCTATGTTAATCAAGTGTATGGACACCAAGCTGAACTGGCAGGAGTATAATTTAAAGGCAGGCAGCATAGTCCAATGTGAAGGGCACTGCATTAGCAACCAGGAGCCCTGGATTCTATTCCTAGCTCTGCCACTGACTTGCTGTTAGTGCTTTGGCATGTCACTTCACCTATGTTTCCACTCCTGCCCTTTGCTTGTCTTGTCTATTTGCTCTGTAAGCAGGCACTGTCTCTCACTATAAGAATTTACAGTGATTAGAAAAATGGAGCCCTGATCTCAGTTAGAGCTTCTAAATACACCTAAAATAAATAAGAAGAAGCTTAATTGACACAATAGATGACATGAAAAATCTCCACCAGAACTGGCACAAGACTTTGAGTTACTAGCACATCAGGCATAAACAAGGTGTTTTACTTAAACTTCAGAATATGCTTCCAAACAAGAAATGATCATCCTACAATTCTTCCAAAAAAGAACACCTTCTTGGTGCAAGAAAAGTAGAGAGCCAAAGTGAACATTAAAAATCAGAATTTAAAAATAGATATTAGTGCAAGGAATGACAACGATCAGTAATGGTTAGAGTCAATTATCATTTTCATCCCAGAAGATAGTAGGAAAAAAGCAACAAATCCACTTTGAACATAATTCAAAAAATTATATATGTATATTTTAAAGTGACATCTTGGCATGTTGGTGAGGAAGGACACAAATGGAGGACTAAACCAGATTAATAATTAATGGAGTATGTCATCTCCAGTCAAAGATGACTGCATAGGAAGTCAACAAAAAGTGCCATCTTTCATAGTAAACAAGTCCGAGGCATTGCTTATAACTTATTATTTTCTATCATGCTTTCTAATTCACAACATATACCAGTAAGGTATGCTGAATATACAGAAAAAACAAGCTACACAGAGAATCCTGGAACTTATTACAGATTCTAAGGTAATGGCTGCAGGCCAGGTTGCAAGAGCATTTTTGGACTGAACAATCACTCCTATCTATTAAAAGTCATGTATCTAACAGAAAATATATTACTAAGAAGGGGGAGCCCACTAAGGCCAAAGCTGCATTAGTGGACTGTGCAACAGACTAGGCTAGATTCACTAGCTGCTTTGCTCTGCTCTAATGATATAAACCAGTTTAACTAACCAGTTAACAATAAAGAGCAAAGAGGTTTCTTAGTGGGTTAGAATAAGATTAAATATCAGGGCTGATCTTAAAAAGGAAATCATTTGCCATTTTTTTTAATGGAAGTTTTTCATTTATCATGCTTGAATTTTTTCTATGGAATTTTCCAATTTTTCAACAAAGCAATCTGAAACAAACAAAATGCATCAATTCAAATCAAATGGCATCAAAAAGGAAAGGTGGGTTTTCCTCCTCCCCCACTTTAAAACCAAACTAAAATGTTTTGATTCCATATAACTCAAATCAAAATAATTCAATTTTTAATTTTCATCACAAAATCAGCAAGTTTTAAGTATGAAAGGTTTTGTATAATTCCAGATGCATTGTTTTGTTGAAAAACCTTTGATGAAAAGTTTTTGACCACCTCTACCAAATATTTTACTTGTATTTGAACTTTGGTAATGCCTAGTTTCTTTAAGCAGATCAAAAAAGATAGAGGAGTACAAGTAAATGTTATTAGTGTAAATGTATAACTGCAAATGATTCCTGTACATATGCATAATGCTAAACAAGTATATGATAGACAAACAACTAATATTTATTATTCCATTAGCTGATATAATTATTTCAAATTAAGGTATCATGTGTAGGGTTATTTCATATTTGGAGTTTTCATATACAATGCATTTTGGATAAATACAGTAACTTTACACTTAATAGGGACTCTTGAAAAGTAGCTTGAAGCATAAGCCTTTTAGGGTTGTCTACATGGCAAAGAAAAACCCATGGCTGGCCCTTGCCAGCCGACTCAGGCTCACGCTGCATGTTTCATTGCTGTGTAGGCTTCTGGGCTTGGACTGGAGCCCAAGGTCTGGGACCCTCCCACCTCACAGGGTCCCAGAGCCCAGGGTGCATCCTGAGTCAAGAAGTCTACACAGCAACTAAACAGTCCTGCAGCCTGTATCCCACGAGCCCAGCTCGACTGGCACGTGCCAGCCCTGGATTTTGCTTTGCTGTGTAGACATATTGTGAAACTTGACAGTCTAAAGACTTGTTTCTTTATTTGACTGTGCCTCCAGGACTAGACCATTCATGCCTAAGGGGACTACTTTTGGAATCTCCAAAAGGAGGAAGGCTGTTTGGTTGTTTTATGACAATATATCATAGGGATCTGTTCGTCTTACTCATACAAACATACTGTCAAAATGGCCACTGAGGAGGCTAAAGTGCAGTTTAGTAATGAAAAGCGACTGTTAAAATAACAGTATCTGGGTTCTATATTTGTTGTCTCAATAACTTCTCATCAATTTTGCTTGATTTACAATGTAAAGAGTTTTTTCCCCTAACTGCCAGCCCAGAAAACTCAACATGGATTCTGATAAACTGGGTTCTTTCTCGTGCAGAAATAGTCATAAGTAACAAAAGTGATGTATTCACAACTGTTTTGATGCATGAGGCAGAAAGGAGTCCAGCTCTCTCTCCCATAGCCCTGCAGAGCCAACACAGCTAACAGGAGTAAAAGACAGTTTAAAAAAGTATTTTTGTCCCCAATTTAGGACTCTGAATACACCCAGGGTGCAGGTCTTGGGGGTAAAAATGTGCCATTCAAATTCTATGACCTAAGTTATACAAACAGTTGGACTAGATCAACCTTTCCAGACTACTGTATCCCTTTCAGGTGTCTGATTTGTCTTGCATACCCCCAAGTTTCACCTCACTTAAAAACTACTTGCTTACAAAATCAGACATAAAATACAGAAGTGTCAGAGTACACGATTACTTAAAAATTGCTAACTTTCTCATTTTTACCATATAATTATAAAATAAATCAATTGGAATATAAATATTGTACTTACATTTACACTGAAATATAGCATATAGAGCAATATAAACAAGTCATTGTTTGTATGAAATTTTAGTTTGTACCGACTTCGCTAGTGCTTTTTTTTAATGTAGCCTGTTGTAAAACTAGGCAAATATCTAGATGAGTTGATGTACTTCCAGGAAGACCTCTGCGTACCCCCAGGGATATGTGTATCCCTCTTTGAGAATCACTGGGCTAGATGATCATAATCATGCTTTCTGGCCTTACAGTCTATGAATTCAGTAAACTACATTTACATTCATGAGAAAAGCATGGGCACGTCCGGTCAGCCAGGATGTTCTCCATCTCCTGGAGGAAGATAAGGATGGGTACGGTTAGTGCCAGCAGAGCTGGGTACCATGGCTGAGAGTATCACAGTGAAGTCACGGATACTCTCATTACCCACGTTTTAATGCACGAGTCACAATGCAAGACAACATGACAAAGGGATGTGAGGAGTGGGGTTAGGGAAGGTAATTGTCTTATTGCAGGTGTGCATCCATCACCAGAGCGTTTGGATCTGGACTCCAGCCATACAATTGTTCCAGCTTACAGGTGAGATGGGAGGTGAAGAGACTGCCCCCACAGGCCCAAACATTGGGCAATCCATGAATACACTTTCCCTCTATGGGTCTAAATATCAGCATCCCCGAAGTAACATGTAAATCACTATTGTGTTAGAAAACCCTGGAAAGTTTTCTATGTTGGCTGAAATTTGGGTTTTGAGAGGAAATTCCCAGATCTTCTAAATGCCAGGAATGGTTGTCTGCACAGTGTGTGTTGATTCCTTCAGATGCATTAAACCGTGGGCACAGAAAACAACAATGGAGTTACAGCGCCCTCCCATCGGACTCTTGAATGAATCTGCTAAGTAGTCTCGCACGTTCATGTGGCTTCCCTCCAAGACCCCCAGTCTTGGACTGACTTGAATATCACCTTCTTGTTCCAAGTCTGAATATATAGTTGTCAGCACTGCTCGCGTTCTTCTCTAGTCTGAAGAAATAGAGGGATTTTTCTCCCTGTACTTTATCCATTCACACCGAACACCCCTTTCCTTGGAAGACAGAAGTCTTAGCAGTCCTTGGGAGGAATCAACAGACAAGCCCAGAAAGGTTAACTCCTGAGTTGTCTTTTTCTTTTCACACAAAGTAATATGCAGAAATCATTCAGACACAGTGGGGTTCCAAATAACATGTTTACTAAATATACAGAAGGTCTAGTTACATATACACCGTGCTGCTGTGGCTGGTTTTTAAAATATAGAACACAGAGACCTCTAGAGGTCTCACAAACTGTTTAAAGGGATACTATCCCATTCCTATACACTACATTTTGGAAATGCATCAGGAGAGACAGCTTGTAAATTGTAACTAATCCTCTAGTACTGAGATAAGGAAAATTATAAGAGGTGTTGTAAGTTATCTGTGCAAATACACTGTGCAACCCCAGGCTAGTACCATCACCACTTTTATGATTTTTTTCTTTTTTGTGTGTGAAGCACCACAAGGCTAATATTACAAAGAATTATAGCAAGTGAACTGCTTGCCTTTGTTGTCTCTGCTGGATTGTAAAAACTTCAGAGCCTACTTCAACCAGAAATACCAGGTATATGTCTTTTAGACAAAGCACACCATCTAATTTTCTTGGAAAAGAATCCTTTCGAGAGATGCCCTTACCCTTGACATAGGTCACCAACAGTATATGTAATTCTGTCAGATGATCCTGTTTTCTTTCCTAGCAGAAACAGGTTGCTGAGAAAGGTCTATAATGGAGGCAGCACCTGCTGAATGTCCCTCTCTCGCTATAGAGCAAACTAGCCTCTGCCTTAGTGAAACTAATTGGAAGGAAAAATTCTGGTAAGAGGTTTCTGAGAAACAGATCTCCAGTTTGGTTACTGTCTGCAGGGCTCATAAATCACTGATAAGTCTTTTCTCAAGTCTTGGGGGGTGGAGAGTGGGGGGGAGAATGAATCCTGCCCTCTTTTGCCAGGGGACTAATTATGAAAAGGATACCCATATAATGCTCATCTGTAGGCTGAGGCTGAATTGGCTTCAATCAACCCATTCACGAAGCTCCCCTGAAAAGTTGCTAAGTAAAGGGAAATAATATTGGGTTCATCTGTTGCCACTGAAGGCCTTGTTGGTGAGCGACCTCTGCTTCTTCCTTCCCTATCAAAAACCTTTCTGACACTTCCATGTTGTCTAATGAGGTGTACTGTTCGTTCCAAAGAACCAAGATAGCCTTTGTATGAACTGTTCACTGAACAACTTCTCTTTCGCCTGCAGGCCATCTTCCAAATGGAATATGGTATTCTTGGGATCAATTTTCAATGAGAAAAACCCATGAAGTAATATTTTCCCCAATACTACTGCTATCTGGTTCCAGTCCAGTTTACTTAAGAGTTCAAGCATATCTGACGAGACCAGAACATCTTTAGACATCTTTTAAAAATTACCTTTGAATGCCTTCTGGGAACTATCCTACCCTTCCTGTGATCCTTACGAGACCGATCCATATGTACCATGAGTTGGTCATGTTTTTGTGGGATTCCTATATTATCCTGGAAAAGTCGCCTGTGTCTTCATCTGACATTACCTACAAGCATGACCAAATCGTAAAGAAAGTTGCTACATGGAAATGAGGGGTCTTCAGTCTGAAGACTTTAATTGTTTTAGCTTCTTTATGTTAATCAACTGCTGATCTTTATCACTGAGCAGGGTCAGTCCCTTGGCTATCAGAAAATGCTGAATTCAAAATTGCCTTTAGCCTCCTTTTACTCCTCAGCCTGAGGAATAGCATTACATACATCCTTGGCAGGCTCTGTGCTACTCGAATCACATCTGTGACTCTTACTGGACTTGGATGTTGAATATTTCTCTTTACGTAAGAGTCTAGGGTCACTGGAAGTTGTGATTGGTTGAACCTGCGGACGCGGCAGGTAAACAAACCAGCCTGGCCCGCCAGGGGCTTACCCTGAACAAGTCTTTCAACTACCTGAAAGGGGGTTCCAAAGAGGATGGATCTAAACTGTTCTCAGTGGTACCAGATGACAGAACAAGGAGTAATGGTCTCAAGTTGCAGTGGGGGAGGTTTAGGTTGGATATTAGGAAAAACATTTTCACTAGGAGGGTGGTGAAGCACTGGAATGGGTTATCTAGGGAGGTGGTGGAATCTCCTTCCTTAGAGGTTTTTAAGGTCAGGCTTGACAAAGCCCTGGCTGGGATGATTTAGCTGGGGATTGGTCCTGCTTTGAGTAGGGGGTTGGACTAGATGACCTCCTGAGGTCCCTTCCAACCCTGATAGTCTATGATTCTAAATCACACCCTAGTTTGGGAACCACTGGTCTACACAGGGCCGGCTTTAGGCCAATTCCACCAATTCCCCCGAATCGGGCCTCGCGCCTAAGAGGGCCCCACGCCCAGTGGCAGGGCCGCCCGGGTGGGGGCAAGTGGCCGAGAATCCCTTCCCTGGCTAGAGGCTCCTTTTTAATTTTTACTCACCCGGCAGCGCTCCGGGTCTTCGGCGGCACTTCAGCGGCGGGTCCTTCAGTGCCACCAAAGACCCGGAGCGAGTGAAGGACAAACCGCCGAAGACTACGAGTGCCGCCCGGTGAGTACAAGCCCCACATGTTTTTTTACGTGTTTTTTTTTTCCAGTCATCCCTGCCAGGGCTCCGTCAAAACTGTTCGAATCGGGCCCCGCACTTCCTAAAGCCGGCTCTGGGTCTACAGCACATGGAAACTGAATCATCTTCTGCCACATTAAGAAGAATGCTCCCCATTATCAGGGTTGAGAGGAAACAGTTGACTGTTTCTTGCTCTGTACCTGTTTGTTGGATAGAGACAGGACTTCAAGTCTCCATTGCTCAGTCAAATCAACACTTTTCACAAACACCACATTCACATGCAATTAAACATTCATCCCCCTCACTCTTCTTCTGAAAGCAGCAAAAAAGAGCCAGTCAGAGGCACAGGCTTCATCGAGGCACTAGCATTGTGCAGAAGTGAGAAGAGAACTCCCTAACCTGCAAACCACTGTAAAGCTGACCTTTTCCCTTGTTTGTTACTGTGGAGAGGATTGGAGCATTAAAGAAAGCCCATTATGGTAGGAGCACCTTGTAAGATTCTCTCCCCCACCCCCATCACAACAAAAAGCATTGATTGCAATGATCGGCAGAAAATGTAAAGCACAAGTCAGCTGATTCCTGGCAACACAATAGTAAGATTAGCTCATCTACAGCAGACAAACATGTATGTATTATATGGGTTTTAAAGTTAAGACAGGCAAAAAAGCTGTGGTTTTAATATGCAGTGTTTCTACTCTGTAATGCAAAAACGTATCTAGTAACTTATTACTTCCAAGTGACTATAAAAAAGCCTTTTAAAAAACATCCTTTCTCTTGTTTTTAAATCTGCATCTATCTAGCTTTGTTTTGTACTAGTTTTTCCTGATAACTTCTTGTCCCTTATACTGCCATATAGATTTCTTCAAACCCTTTTCTTTTAAACCTATTTGCCTCTTTAAAAAGTCCAAATTAAACAAATCTAAGCCCCCCGCCCCCCGGGAAACCCAGCGACTCCATTCTTTGACTGGCTCCTAAATGTTAAAAAGGCAAAAAAAAAAAAAAAAAAAAAAGGCAATCACACAGCAGCAGCAGCAGCACCAGCCACCGCTGCCTGCAAACAAAGGGGGCAGGGAACTGTTTGCAGGCTGGGTGTCACGTTACACAACCTCCTTCTCTTTAAATCTCAACCCCCGCCCCTCCCAATCGCCACTATATAACTCAGACTGACAGGACCTGCTTACCAATGGCAGGGATCTTGCCACTTTTGGCGCCCGGCCACAGTTTCTCCTTCAGCCAATAGGGAGCGGAGATCGAGGTATTACACCCAAGGGGACAGCGGAGCCTCCACCAATGGCAGCAGTGTTATTAAAGAGAAATACTATTATGCTAATAGATGTTTTGCTCTAACTTGGTGAGGGCTTTAAAAGCGAGGCAGCCCCAGGCTCACCAGCAGACTGCAAAGGTTTCGAGGCTGGTTGTGTTGCCTGCACGTAGAGCGGGGACGGGTGGAAATCACAGCCCTTTTCTCCCCAGGAGCACCGCGTTGGGTCCCTGCCTTCCTTGGGCAAAGCAGCAGCAGGACCATCATGTCCAACGTGCACCTCTCCAGCGCCTCGGCTCTGGAGCGCTTGGCCGCCCGCAGGACTTTCCCCTTGCACGCCCGCACGGGGGTCTGCCGGAATCTCTTTGGCCCAGTGGATCACGAAGAGTTGAGCCGGGAGCTGAAAAGCAAACTACGGGAGATCAGCGAGGATGACCAGAGGCGGTGGGACTACAACTTCCAGACCGACACCCCGCTGGACGGCCCGGGCAGGCTGCAGTGGGAAGAGGTGGAGGGAGGCTCGGTGCCCGCTTTCTACCGGGAGACACTGCAGGTCGGGAGGTGCCGCTTCCCGGTGCTGCTGGTCAGGTCCAAGCCACCTCTGGGGGACATGGATACTCCTGCGGGAGTTAACCCCAGGGACTCTCACCAGGAGCTGGTGGTGTCTGCGTCCTCCTCCCTCAGCCCCCAGGGTAAGACGGCCGCCTTGGAAAGCACTATCGCGGGGGGTAAAGAGCGGCTCAACCAGGAGAACCGATCCGATCAGCTCAACAACCACTCAGGGATTACAATCAAACCCGTACCCTGCGCGCCAGCGGCGCTCAAAAGGGTCTCGCCCTCCAGCGCAGCCCACATCACAGGTAAGGATGGGGGCTGGGGCATGCCCCAAGCACGACCCAGGCGCGCACCCCCGGGGCTCTTGGCGCTTAAATGCCCCCGCCTGCCCCGGGGGTTTAAAGGGCCCCGGGCATCGATGGCTCTGCGAAAAGGCTCGCGGCGCAGCTCGCTGGGGCCGGGCGCGGCGCCCGGCCGGGGAAACGCTTACACAGCACATTGCGCGCTGCAGGCCGGCGAAGTAAACAAACCCGACCCAGCTGCAACCCTCCCCCGAGGCAGAGAGGGGGAGTCAAGAGCCGCCAGGCCTCCTCTGCCCGCCGTCTCCCGTGTGCGCTGTTGTGCGGGTGCCTGGGCAGGGCGGGTCCCGGCTGCTGCCACACGCTCGTGTCTCTGTCCCGCGGGGGCCGCCCCTGGGGTAGGTGGCGCTGGGGTGGCGGCCGCGGTGTGTGTGTGTGTGTGTGTGTATGTAAAGCCTCGCTCCTGGGTTTGGTCCCTAGATTTCTTTGTCAAGCGGAAAAGGCTGGGGGACGCCAAAGCGGCCTGCGACCATCCCGGTGGGTGTCCCGCCTCTGCGCCCGCCGTGCCCGCCGAGCAGACTCCCCGGAAGCGGCTGCGGTGAACCAGGTGAGCGCCCTCCCCGGGGACCAGACCGAGCGGGCCCCTTGTCACAAAACCCAGCCGCAGGAGGAGGGCGGCTGCTGGGCTGGGGCGGGGGTGGGCAGTGTCCAGCCTGGCGCCGCGAAGCGGGGACCCACTAAACGTCTCCCCGCGGGGCGTGTGCGCTGCGAACAAATAGCGGGGCCCTGATTCTCGCCTGGAGCTGGGGGCCGAGTCCCATTGGAGGGCGGGCCGGCCGGCCAGGCTGCTGCCCCGCTCTGCCAACGCAACGGAAGCCACTTCCCGGGGTGATCCAGGGCCGCCCACCCCCTCTGCAAGCCCCCCCAGGTGCTGAGTGAGATCAGGCCGGGGAAGGAGCTGGTTTCGCTGACTCATTCGCCGAGATGGGGCGGGGTCTGCCGACTTACTTTGTGGCCGCCGGGGGCTCTATGTCTGCTGGGAGCAGCAGTCGCGGTTGCTTTCAGGGCGCGTTCACGAAATTCATATGGCTGCTTCCCTTTCCTCTCCCCGCCTTTTCTCCTCAGATTTTGCACTATGACACCTAAGGGAGATTTTGCTTCGTCTCTGGAGGCGCGGAGCCCAGCGGCTGTTCTGCCCACACTTCGGCAGGGGGCAATTCTCACGAGATCTGGAGCAAGGAGGATTAAGATCTAAGCATCCCTACACCTTCTTCCCCACAAGGAACTGCATGGAGTGAGAGTGGCTCTGACTACAGCCACGACGGAGCAGTGTTAATTTACAACTGTGCAATGTATTGCGTTTTATATATAAGTGTATTATGCCTAATGTGAGTACACTGGCCAGAAGTGTAAAGCTTTAAAGTCATTTATATGAAATGTTTAATCTTTGCTGATCTCTCAGTGCAAAAAAAAATGTATATTTGTACAAATCTTTTTTTAAAAGAGTTATACTAACTTATATTTTCTATTTATGTCAAATGTGGATAATGTTGGTTGACACCCAATAGTCTTGTTTTTTTTTTTTCTTTTGGTTAAGCCAAAGGGCACTATATTTGCTTTTATTTACAAAATGTAAATTTATTTTTATAGTTGGTTTTTTTTGCATTCACAAAATGTAGCTATAAAATCAAAATTTTTTAGTTTTTACTTGAAGACAAATCTGTTTCAATGGTTCCTGAGCCGGTCTGTACCACTGCCATTGCAAATAATGCCACAGTTCAAATAAAAAAAGGAGTCCAAAAATCTATTGATGTTAATTAGTATTAAAGAAACATTTAGTGGAACACAAGTGACAGGAACTGCCAGAGTTTGCAAACGTTAGTATAAACATAGTTACTCCTTAAAACTGAAACTGTCTCTCAATTCCATTAACTCATTCATTCTCACACGCCATAGATGCTGGGGTAGAGGGACACTAGAAACCAAGGACAATTTCCATATCTTTGTAAAGTAAAGTGCTCAAAGAACATAAGGATTGTAGTATAAAGAATCACAGGATCAAAATATGCAACACACCACCAGCCCATATAAATATTTAAGACACTTTTCTCCTTATCCTTTACATATTGCATAGCAAAATAATTTTTCTAGTGGTGAAGATTGTTAGAGGGATAATTCTCTTCCCCCATATATTGTAAGTACTACACAATTGATTAGCTGTCAACTTTCTCTAAAACAGTAGGGTTGTAGCCACTGCTGGAGTTAGCACAGACCAATTATCTGATTCCCATAATCTAAAATATACTACATTAGCAAAAAGGTACAATCCCTCAAGCCTTGCTTTCATAATTCATGTAGATATAACATTAATTTACAGGTCTAGACAAAGCTCTGGCCCATTTAATCCAGGAGAAGACTGAATTTGTGTTCAGGACAATGCCTTTTAACATTGTTTCATGCTTGTTCTTTGTGGGGAGGGATATCTATTTTGTAAAGCATCTTGCCATCCATATAAAATTAGCTTGAATGGCTACTGTTTTTTAAACTCATTTAATCTGCAGTTAAATCTGCCCAAAGTGAAACTGTAGGATGACACTGTCAGGCACTTCAGGTTCCATTGGCGTGTGCCAAGCTCTGACACACCTACCCACCATTTGCAAGTTGAATGGTCTGATTCAAAAATCTTCCAGTGACCCGTTATTTACAGATCAGTGGCATGATAAACCAGAGTGGCTCCTCTGCTGTGTCAATCCATTAGGGAGCTCTTAATCCTTGACACAATAGACTGAGCCTTCTGCTCTTGTTCAGAAAAGTTTATATTTTAAAAGTATTACACTGCATTATCTGGCACCACAGTATTATGTGCATCAAAAGACCACATGCAAAACTGCTTCGTGCCCAGCAATATATGTTTGTAAACTTCAAAAACAAAAAAAAACTTAACTTGCTTGTATTTGATTCCCTGTTTTATTGAAACACAAAACATCTTAATTGCAAGGAAGTGCTTCCTGGTATGGCAATTTAAATCGAGAATATGTGCTTATGAGTCAGCTATAAATCCTGAAAAACATAGTTGTAATAGAAATGGTAACATACAATCGTGCTGTTAACTATAACATAGGGTCTAGTTATAAAAAAAACATACATCAACATTTTACTGCCTATTTTGTCACAATAATGGACAAATATCACAACGTATTGTCACTTAAGTACACTATCTCTGCAGCCCTGATAAGATTGAAAACATGGAGGACTATTCCCGAAATAACCCCACTTTAAAATCTATACATGGAAATTATTCACAATCCAGGCAGGCACAGAGCATTACCATTTTATATATATATAGGGTGGGAAGGAAGGTTGTAAAGGTCTAAAAAGTGTTCCAAGCATAGTATCCTGTGACATTGTGTATATATATATGTGTGTATGTGTGTGTATATATATGTATACACACACACATACACACACACACTAATTTTTCTTTAAATCTGATTTACCACTTTTGAATGGCTGGATATTATTTCAGGATTTTCTGCACTTGCATAACTTGAAAACATATACACACAAGTTGTAGCTCAGAGTGTAATTAGGTAAACGAGACAAAAAATTAGTTTGTGTGTGTGTGGTCGGTCAGTACGTTTTCCTAGTAAACGTTTGGTAATTTTTTTTTAAACTGTCAATATCGGTGCAAGCAAACACAATAGCAGAGAAGAGGCTGCGAAGGCAGCGTTTGAACGCTGTAAACTACCAGGGACCTTACAGAGTTGACGGCCAAATGCCAGCCAGGGTTCCAGAGCTTTTAACTCACACGTAGGGATGAGGAATCAGCCCACATTTCCCATCTGAAATCTCTTGCCCATGTGGTTTAATGCAGGCTCTTAAGGTAACGTTTACATGGAGTTTTAGCAGCTGAATTTCCTTTGGTTTTTACGGTAATTTCTGAGGTTGGATTATATTAGCCTTTATGTACCTATAAAATACTCATAAGTGGTTTAGTGACCCTTTCGACTCCTCCCCTCTAAACATCGCTGTAGTTTAATCTGGCGATTTGAAATCTCTGTCCTCCCCCTCGCCCCAATTTAAATCCAGCTGCTGATTTATACCGCTGAGCTGATCTTGCGGTTCCCAAATGAATGTCTCGGCGCTAGCTGAGAGGGGCGCAGTCTTAAATCCTGGGCTAACCTCAGGCGGGGAGAAAAGTGACTGGCGGCGAGGGAAGCTTTAGCTGAGCTGATCCACTGTGTGGGGATCTGGGGAAGCACAGGAGGGTTTGGAGACAGGGCAAGGAGGCGGGAGCAGGGAAAAGAGCAGAAGATTCAGGGGCCGAGGCCGGAGAGAATCCGGGATTGGGGCAGAAGGATCCGGGTTGCCCAGTCAGGATAAGGAGACGTCCCCGACTCATTCCTTCCCTCAGCCCCCGTTTAGCCCTGGCTTCCGTTCAAACATTCCTCCCCCCCATTTGCTCCTACAAAATCCCCAAATAGCACAAGCGCCACGGCCCGTCTGGCTGAGGACTGCGGTTTCACATGCTTTGCAGCCTCCTGCAATGCATCCTGCTGCAGCAGTTGTGCAGACAAGTCCCTGATTCCTACTAGCTATCAAACCTATTATTTCACGATGCCAGGGAGGAGGAATAAAGCTTCCCAGCGGCCAGCACATTTTGCTTGAAAGGCAATCACCTTTATTTCAAAGGCAATCACCCGAGCCCCCGTGAGCTCTGTCTGCTCTGCCAGGGATGAAGTTTATGAAACGCTTCGCACTATAAAAGTAACATTGATTACCTCAAAACGATATGATCACTTAATCAGAACTTGATTTATTTTATGGTGCCTGCATCAATGGGCCCCGATTCAAAACGATTTTCCCCTTTGAAAAGAAAAAAAAATAGCTTTTCCCTTTCTTATTAAAAGCCAACAATACACGGAGGGAGGCAGCTGGATCCTCCAGGATTTATGGGCTTTTCTCTTGCTTTCATGGAAGCAGGTGCCTTTGGGACTTTCATTGTCTCAGCGTCTTACTAATAATAGGACCTTCTGAAATGAAAGATCCATACTCTCTGTAGCCTTCAAAGACCTCGTATGGCGGAGCCACAGTTTGCACAAAGGTGCAAAAACCCACCCCAAAGCAGAAAGCGTTGGCGTTTATTTATTTTTATTAAACGCTCATTTTCTTTACAGAGCGATTGTTTCGAAGGACTACTAAAAGGAAGCGCTGGGGAAAGTTTGGGGCGCTAGAATGGGAGAGTCACAATGAGCGCGTCCGCTCACTTTTATAGAATCCACCACAGAGCGTTTCTCTGCGCACACACAATTGATTCTAGTCAGTCTCTTTGTTTTTATGAATCTTCTCCTCGACTCTCTCCCCTCCCAACACCAGGCAATTTTAATTTCCTGGCAGGGCCTGTAACCAACCAGAGATAGTGGTCCTCTATTTGAATGACTTGGTCTTGCGTTTGTGGTAAAAGAGAAAATATTTTTTGTATTTGTTTTTGCTCTCCCCCATTCTTCTCTTTTGGAAGGTGTGCAGCCCTGCTTCTCCTTTAGAATCCCCTGCTCCACCCAGCTTGGCACTGCCTCCTTCTTATTCCCATCACAAAGCACACTGCCCCTATTCTTCTGGCCTTTGTAGCCATATGGCAAATCCATGTAGACACAGCCAACATCCATTTATTCAGGCACATAATGTCCCGCAACAGGGAACAATTGGAACTTTGTTTGCTTCTATTATTGATGCGAATGGGCAGAGAGAGAGAAAAAAATCATTTAACTATAAGAGATATCCAGCTAATTATGAGCCATATGTGCCTATAGTTTCAAAGCAAACCAATGAAGTTCATTTTAAATCTAGACTACTTTATTAGGTACAGAAGACAGATGTCCCAACAGTACATGCATCAGAGAAAACCATGTAAAGAAGTTCTTGAAATATTTAACTGGAGCTCATTCACTGTGAGAGGGACTTTAAAGTGCCCTTTATCACCAGGATACGTAGAGGAAATTGAGGGGAGATTTCTAATCCTCGTTGCCAAACAGTTACCCTTAAAACCATTCCAGTTTGGATTCTAGGATAGAGATTTTTTTGAAACAAACATGAGGCGCTTCATAAAATTGCTTCTGCAATGCAAATCCTGCCCGAAGTCAGATGCTTATTTGAGTTGTCTTGAACCTAGACTGAAGAGCAAAGCAACCCAGATAACTCGCTGTTGTTTTCCAATGCAGAGGGCTACGTGCTTCCTAGAATGGTGGTGCACTTTTACTAGTAGGCGAACTGGGAGTAAGGGTTTATTATTTTCAAATCTCGACGATTCGATCATTGAGAGTACCCTTAAGTGAGAATCCTGCAGTGCATTTCGAAAGGGAAACGGCACTGCAGGAAAATTAAAGAGAAACTAGTTAAAGGAAATTCTTTATGAAATGCAATTATTGGCAGGCTCTCCACCCCCGGACACCGCTCTTTCACCCATAAAGCCAACTATCTAGGTTAAAGGATTAGCGTTATCTTTAGCAGTGATTGCAACATCTATTAGTAATTAAAATATTTCAGTTAGAGGAACTCACAATATGGTTGGCTCTAGAAAGCTTCCTTTTATATCAAAACTATTGGAGAGGTTTAATTGTTTCCCCCCAAACCTTGTTGCATTTATATCACTTTAAAAAAAGCCATTTCCCCCACCTTTAAGCAAATAATCATCTCTCTTCAATGAGCAGGAAACATCCAGTATAAATAACTGGACAAAACATTTCAATTTTTTAAAGAATAACTTAGGTAATTACCTACATTCAAGAACCAAGGTAGATAATTTCTTTGTAAGCATCCAATTCACACCAAATGTATCATCTGCCTTGGTGACAGATTTCTTGGCATGCTGATTGCATTAAAAAGCTGAGGCAAGAGGGAAATTTAATGATCAGGTGAAGAAAAAGAAATAGGTATAGAGAAAAACTGTTCTGCTGTCTATATGTAAAGAAGTAATTAGATGACCGCAGCTGGACTTGCTTGAATGAAGTAGCCAGCTTTTGCTGCACTCCCACAGAATATAGGGTAAACACCAGATGTTTCTTCACTGGCCCCATTCCTACAAAACTGAGGTTGTGTTTCTTTCCCAAAATTTAAATATAAATACAAAATGGCAATAAAGATGATCCCAAGGATAGGGTAATATCGGTGTTACTTTCTACTCTTCCACTGTGTGAGCATATATCAAGGTGGCTCCTCCATTCACAGACACAAATAGTAATATGTAAAGGCCTGAACCACCCCCCATTGAGATAATTGGAGAAATTCCCAATGAAGAGTCTCTCATACAGGAAACAATGGATAGGTAGGTAACTGGTGTTTACACTTAGGAAAGCTCTGTTCTATTCCACACTCTGCCAGTGACCAGCTGTGTGACCTCAGACAAGTCACCTCACCTGTTTTCCCTCCTATTGTCTATTTAGATTGTAAGCTCTCTTTGGGCAAGGGTCCATCTCTTACAGTTCCTAGCAAAATGGATCTCATTTTGAGGGGGGCATAGGCACAACTGTAATACAAATAAATAGTACTAATTACTTCAATTGGCTCGGGCCCTAAAAGAAAAGGAGTTAATACAAAGCAATGGTGTTTAGTGTGGGCATGGCAGAAAGCATCACCTATTTTTAAGGTTGTCTGACACTTCCCATAAGAAGACCCTGTTTTATGTCGCTTTTGACTTAATCAAACTAACTGTTTGAGCTGAATTTTTCCATGCTGTGTGTCTTGTCTGAGTCTGAATATTTTTGGGAAAGTTCAACCCAAACAGATTAGCCATTCCCAAGAATGAGGCTAGGGAAAAAAAATTTGTTTTGCCCATCTTAAAAAATTCTGTTTAACTGTTCTTTGAAAAGTTCTACCAGCCTCATGCTTTGAAGAAGGGTCTTGACATTTGGTAGGTGGATGGCCTTTGTGTCAGGAACATGCCTTTTGCTGGTGAAAATCCACCCAAATTTGGCCAAGTTAAAAGCCTTTGAAAGATCACATTTTTCATATGTTCAATAGACTTCTTAGATTTTAGTAGCTAAATTCCCTAAAGATTCCATCTACACCAAGCATGCTCCAGCCCCGGGATGAACAGGACTTTCCCTGAAATTGCCACTCTGGGCTGCTATAAACTGTGCCATGTCTGGGCACCAGAACTGAGAGCAGGGAGATTGTCTCTCCTGTGATTTCAATTGGGCCCATGCAACACTAGAGGAAGAAGCTGGGGGGAGGCAGGAGTAGAAGATTGGGACAAGGAGCCTGGTGAGGTAGGCTGGAAACTGGGACTAGAGAGTGGGGGGTGTCTCAATTGAAGAAACTGGGACTGGGAATTGGGATCTAGGAGGACGACTGCGACTGGCTGGATAAATAGACTGAGCCCGGACTGCAGAACAGGGAGAGAAATGAGGTAGGGGGACTGGGAGCCCATAGGTTAAGGAGAAACAGATTGGATAAGGAGCTAGGTGGGGATACTGGGTCATAGGTGGGTCATTTCATCTCTTTATGCCCGTTTCTCCTCCCATTCTCTTTTCTACTTCAATTGTAAGCTCTTTGGGAGAGGGAACTGTCTCCCAAACACATGTAAGCAAATTGGGGCCCTGATTTTGTTTGGGCCTCTGAGTGCTACCATAATACAAATAATAAACAACCCCCAACGTGTGGGGGCCATGAGGAGAGACAGAGGAAAAGGATTGGGCCCAGGGCCAAGCATGAAGAAGCTGAGCAGATTCGGGACATTAAAGAAACTATAGAGTATTGCTCACATGTTTGCTGTGTGTGTGGATAGCACCATTCTCTGCATGGGTGACTGGATGATGCATTTACAAGTCATTCATTTTATTATATAAACCCCACCCAAAATTTACAGCCACATGCCAATGCCTTGTTTGACTGACTGGGTGTGGGAATAATGCCTTTTGGATCATGCCAGGATCTTTATACGTATTAAAATGAACTGGATGCTTTACATGGTTTCTTCAACAAAGCGGCCACCTTTTCCAGAGCACAACACACAGGAACTAGTTGGTTTAATGCAGCATAAGGCAGGATAGGCATTGTTCTACTTGGAGCACTAAACAGAAACAAGTTAATATTCAAATATTAGTATGGCTAGCATATTTTTAGTATTGCTTAGCCCTACATCATGGACAGGGATTTCTTCCCCCTCAAGTAACTGTGGTAGCCAAAATGGTGCTATAGATTGTCCCTACCCCGATCAGAGTTATAACATGTGTCCTGATTCTGAAAACTCTCTCTCATGCAAGTAGTCCCAGGGCTCTCTTTTCTAAATTGACTAGATTTCCAGTTGTCAGAATCCCTTTTGAATGGTTTTAACATTTTGGCCAGCCATTGTGGAATGGGACAAACTATGTCTGAGACTACTACTGGTGCACAAACCTAGCCTCAAATACAGTTTAAGCATGTTATAAACGTAAAATAATTGAAAAAAAGTTTGAATATCTCCTCTCTCCCCTTCCTCCCCCCCTCCCATCTATACTAGAGTCCTTTCTGCACAAGGAAATGGATCCAGATTTCAACTACAGGCCTCAAGTGGGGCTGAAAATGGTTTTGCCATTAACACAGACAAAGCCAAACTAGAGCTGGTCAGTAAAATTCAGATGAAAGGTTTTTTTTTTGGTTGGAATTTACTGATTTGTCAAAATGCAAATGTTCCATTCGATTTTGATGAATTTCCTATGAAACCTGCCCAGTTTCTTGCCAGCTCACCCACCCAGTTTCTTGGCAATCCACCTGAGGGGCTTCTGGGGAGTTGGGTGTTCTAGGGCCCACATCCCCAGGACTTCCAGGAGGATTGCCCCTAAATCAGGGACCCCAGAGCTGTCCCTTTCACTGAGAATTTCAAAGATTTTGGTCTTCATTCCTAATCAGAGCTAAACCAAATTTCAAAATACTGAAGTTTTCCTTGAAACGGAATGCCTATTATCCACAAACTCTAAGCCAAACTGTTTTCAACACCCACTGCATAACCCTGCTTGATCCCACATTCCACAAGGGATCTAGCCTTCTTTTTGTGACAGGACCAAACTACTTGCAGCACCTGTTAAACATTAGTGGCCAGACTTTTCAACCCTGACAGCTGGCAGAGAGGGTGCAATAGGACCTGTATTTGACACCTGTTGCCAAACATGAGTCATTTTCCTAGTCTGGCCAGCTTAGCTGTGTTGCAATCATTTTAACCCACACCAGAAAACATGTTTCAGGGCATATTATCTCTATCTAAATTTAAAATCTTTCATTATTTGTATTGCAGTAGCAACTAGAGAGCCCAACTGAGATTAGCTACACATAATAAGAGACAATCCCTGCTCTAAATAGATAAGGCAAGCAAAGAGTGGGGGAAAAGGAAGCATCATTATTCCTATTTTAGAGATGGCAAACTGAGGCATGAAAGTTGAGTAACTTGCCCCGGTCACACAGTGAGACTGGCAAATGCAGGAATTGAACCTAAATCTCCCGAATCTCAGTCGAGTTTCTGAAACACAACACCATCCATCCTCTCTGTTGAGGCCATTGTATAGTCCAGGCAGTGAGGTATGCTAACAAACATGCTGCTCCCTGGCAATAGAGAATGATGTCCCTCATCCAAACAAGTGAGGATCCAAAGTACACTGCAAAAGGTTACTGAACATTACAGCAGTTCTAGGACACTGGAGTCCTGAACCATGGAACATGTTCCTGCAAGAAGAGTTCAGCTAAAGAACTCAGACATGATTAAAAGTTGGACAAATATAGCGAAAAACCAAGAAAATTAATGAATGGAACAATGCATGCCTGATACTGATGGAAGCCCTGCTTTGACTGAATTCATTGGGAAAACTGTTAAAGAATGGTTCGTTTTTTAATAAAAATGATGCTACAAAATGCTACATGATGCCATGTGTTGTCTTTTAAATAAGATATCTGCTTCTGAAAAGCCAGAGCTACTTACATCAGAGGAGGATCTGACCCCATATGTCTACATATTGGTTCCATAATAAATAATTGTTCTTAGTTCAGCTGTGTGAGCGAAAGGAGCAGGGGAGGAGGAATATTTTTTTATCTAGACTTTTTGGATTTGAAAAAGTCCTCTCAGTTGTGCAAGATTATAATAAGAGAAAGCCTCTGACTTTCTAATTGTACATTTACTGTGTGTTAAAGCAAAACTAAGGTGAGAGAGATGATAAATTGAGGGGGAGATTGTGAAGTATTAGGGCAGCTTTCAAAAGATATGATTCTATAGCATTTGGGCTTGAGCTGCTGCTTTGCAGCTCGGATTCAGCTGGTACAATTCTACAGCAGTCGAACAGCCTGTCTTGGGTGTGATTCTCCTCTGCAAGTCTGATTCTGCAGCATGAGCTACTTTCCATGGATCTGATCTTTTAGCTGATTTCTGTGTGATTCAGCAGCTCTTTAAATTGGCGTGCCCCACTGTCCCAGGGTCCAGAGAAAAGGAAGGTAACTAAAATAATGGTGGAAAAATGTGTAAGTTTGAGCAGGCAACCAACACTTTCTGGCTCAGTGAAACTCAAGTTACACTAGCGGATGTTGCACTCGCATTGGTAAATGGGTGTATATAGATTTAAAGGAGTCTATCTGGTCTGAAAGGCCTAATTCTGATCTCTTGGATAAATCAGGAGTATTTCCATTGAAGTCTTATTACAGAGGTGTAATGGGATCAAAATCAAGTCAACTGATTAGAGCACGACTTGGAGTCAAGAGACTGGGGACCAAACCCTCATCTCCGTACACTGTAAATCTAGAATAAATCTGAAGACAATCATTTACGCTGGTGTAATCAAGAGTGGAATTTAGTCCCTGGATTCTAACTAGAGCTATGCAACTAATTGATTTTTGGGACAACCTGAAATTGAAAATTTTCGGAATTGTCAGCAAATTAAAGCAGTGGGGCTGTAGATTAATCGCAGTTAATCGCACTGTTAAACAATAGAATACCAATTGAAATTTATTATATATTTTTGGATGTTTTTCTACATTTTCAAACATATTGATTTCTATAACAGAATACAAAGTGTACAGTGCTCACTTTATATTTTTATTACAAATATTTGCACTGTAAAAATGAAACAAAATAAATAATATTTTTCAATTCACCTCATACAAGTACTGTAGTTCAATCTCTTTATTGTGAAAGTGTAACTTACAAATGTAATCTTTTTGGTACATAACTGCACTCAAAAACAAAACAATGTAAAACTTTAGAGTCTATAAGTCAACTTAGTCCTAGTTCTCGTTCAGCAAATCGCTAAGACAAACAAGTTTGTTTACATTTACGGGAGATACTGCTGCCTGCTTCTTATATATGTCACCTGAAAGTGCCAAGGCGTTCGCATGGCACTTGTGTAGCTGGCACTGCAAACTAGTTACATGCCACATATGCTAAACATTCGTATGCCCCTTCATGCTCCAGCCACCATTCCAGAGGACATGCTTCCATGCTGATTATGCTCGTTAAAAAATAATATGTTAATTAAATTTGTGACTGATCTCCTTGGGGGAGAATTGTATGTCTCCCGTTCTGTTTTACCTGCATTCTGCCATATATTTCATGTTACAGCAGTGTCGGATGATGACCCAGCACATAGAATCATAGGATTGGAAGGGACCTCGAGAGGTCAGTTAGTCCAGTCCCCTGCACTCATGGCAGGACTAAGTATTATCTAAACCATCCTTGACAAGTGTTTGTCTAACCCACTCTTAAAAATCTCCAATGATGGAGATTCCACAACCTTCCTATGCAATTTATTCCAGCGCTTAACCACCCTGACAGTTAGGAAGCTTTTCCTGATGTCCTATTTAAACCTCCCTTGCTACAATTTAAGCCCATTGCTACTTGTCCTATCCTCAGTGATTAAGAACAACAATTGTTCTCCCTTCTCCTTGTAACAACCTTTTATGTAGTTGTTCATTTTAAGATCACTTTCAGAGCAGATTTGACAAAACACAAAGAAGGTACCAATGTGAGATTTCTAAAAATAGCTACAGCACTCGACCCAAGATTTAAGAATCTGAAGGCCGTCCAAAATCTGAGAGGGACGAGATGTGGAGCATACTCTCAGAAGTCTTAAAAGAGCAACACTCAGATGCAGAAACTACAAAATTCGAACCACCAAAAAAGAAAATCAACCTTCTTCTGGTGGCATCTGACTCAGATGAAAATGAACATGCGTCGTCTTGCTATACTTTGGATCGTTATCAAGCAGAACCCATCATCAGCATGGACGCATGTCCTCTGGAATGGTGGTTGACGCATGAAGGGATATATGAATCTTTAGCGCATCTTGCACGTAAATTTCTTGTGACGCCAGCTACAACAGTGCCATGTAATTGTCTGTTCTCACTTTCAGGTGATCTTGTAAACAAGAAGTAGGCAGCAGCATGTCCTCCAGATTGTAACCAAACTTGCTTGTCTGAGCGATTAGCTGAAGTATGACTGAGTGGACTTGTAGGCTCTAAAGCAGGGGTAGGCAACCTATGGCACGGGTGCCAAAGGTGGCACGTGAGCTGATTTTCAGTGGCACTCACACTGCCCGGGTTCTGGCCACCGGTCCGGGGGACTCTGCATTTTAATTTAATTTTAAATGAAGCTTCTTAAACATTTTTAAAACCTTATTTGCTTTACATACAACAATAGTTTAGTTATATATTATAGACTTATAGAAAGAGACCTTCTAAAAACATTAAATTGTATGACTGGCACGCAAAACCTTAAATTAGAGTGAATAAATGAAGACTCAGCACAGCACTTCTGAAAGGTTGCCGACCCCTGCTCTAAAGTTTTACATTGTTCTATTTTTGAATGCAGGTTTTTTTTTTTTTTTTTACATAATTCTACATTTGTAAATTCAACTTTCATGATAAAGAGATTGCATTACAGAACTTGTATTAGGTGAATTGAAAAATACTATTTTTTTTTTACAGTGCAAATATTTGTAATAAAAATATATACTTGACACCATGCAAGGCATTGCATTTAGCCATATGGAATGGAAATCTATCAACCTCATGAAGAAACTTGCACAAATACAGACAGATGATATCTTCCTTTCCAAATGCATGGACGGCTACCCCTCTGTTATAGTGAGCACTGTACACTTTGTATTCTGTATTGTAATTGAAATCAATATATTTGAAAATGTAGAAAACATCCAAAAATATTTAAATAAATGGTATTCTATTACTGTTTAATAGCGCATTTTTATAATCGCACAATTAATCATGATTTTTTTTAGTCGATTGACAGCCCTTCAAAATAGTAAAAAAAAAAAAAAAAATTGTTCAACCCAAGCCCAAAAGTTTCATTTAGATTTCAAACAATTTAATACTAAAATACAAATTAATAGAATGGAAGGAAATTTTGAAACAAAGTAGTTTTGAATAAAAATATTGAAATGTTTCATTTTGAAAAAGTCAATATCAAATATTTTGACTTTTGTTAAAAAAAAGTTTATTTTCAGGATGAACAATTCAGCGAAAACTATTTTAGTGTTGCCACATCTGCATTTTTCATTGGAAAAAAAGTTTTGGTCGATGAATTTAACTCAGCTCTAGTTCTAACCCCAGTTCTAATTTTCTGTATGATCTTGGATATATCATTTCTCAGTGGCAGGGGTTACATTCAGAGGAACTTTGTTGAAATAAATAGATATACCCCAGATTTATATTCCTGGAAGTAACATCAGAATCTGAGCCTTTGTCCCTCAATTTGTAAAATAGAGGTAATAATACTTAGTGACTTCATATGGGTATTGTGAGGATTAATTCATTAATATTTGCAAAGTATTTTGAGATCCTCAGATGGAAGGTACTGCAGTATGTAAGTGCAAAGTATTTTTCTGCAGTGCTTATTGCCCTTTAGAGATGTGTTTTTGAGCTGTTCCTTGTGGGTGTGATTTTGCAGCATTTGAGTTGAAGACCTTGGTCAGAGAGAACTACACCACTCCACATGTATGCAAACCCAAGAGAACAGGCAAAGAGAACGTTTATATGTAGGCTTGGAAAAATTAAATATTTATCTATAAATGTTGATTTCACTGTGTGTACACAAGCCAAAAAAAATATTTCCATCAACAACCAACAACATTTACAGATAGGAAAAGTAAGTTGGGGGGGGGGAGGGATAGCTCAGTGGTTTGAGCATTGACCTACTAAACCCAGGGTTGTGAGTTCAATCCTTGAGGGGGCCATTTATGGATCTGGGGCAAAAAAAACGGTCCTGCTAGTGAAGGCAGGGGACTGGACTGGACTTGATGACCTTTCAAGGTCCCTTCCAATTCTATGAGATAGGTATATCTCCATATATTATTATATGAAAAATGCTGCTTGAGAACTTATCCGTGTTTGATTTAATGCTATTAACTTTGTATATTTTGACATATGATGTTGACAATTTGTGTTTTAACATTTATAATGCTTTAACTTTTTGAATCTCAATGTCTGGTTATTAAATTATTGGCACCCTGCATAAGTTCCCACAACTGTGAAAATTTAAAATAAATAAAAAATTTCAAAAAGCTAAAAACTGATCATTTTGTGCATTTAAAAAGATAGAAAAATGCTTAAAAATAAAGTGATATTTTCCATTGAAGTTATAAAAACTGATTTTTCTGCCAACCCTATTTGTATAATATAGTGCACATGCACAAACAAACTACATTAAAAAGAATATTAAGGTTGCAAAGTCAAGCACTTAAAAGTTAGGAAATGCCAGAATTAAGGTTGTCCATGCAACCTTAATTTCTCCCCCCTGTGCATATACATTATGACACAGTCTTTAATTTTCACGGGGACAGCAAAACGTACATCCTTGACACAAAGGCCACTTCCCCACCACCAAATTTCAAGTCTGCTCCAAAGCATGAGTGCACCTGAGCTTTTCAACAAAAACATCACCAGTTTTTTTTTTTTTAAAACATGGGCACAACAACATTTTTCACTAGCCTCATTCTTGGAAACATTGAAACTATTTTGCAGATATAAAGAAAAAGATCAGTTTGAGGCAGACACTCTGACTAGAAAATTTCAGCGCAAATGGCTTAAATTTGGCAAATTTATAAGCAGCTGAAAACAGGGTCTTATGATGCGAAATGTTGGGCAGCCTTCATGGTAGGCAGGGTTAGCAGCCCCACCTATAGTGGAAAGAGAGGCTGTGCTCTGGCAAAGATGTCTTGTCAAACAAAATTTGTTGCAACTTAAATTAAATGCAAACAACAGGGTGGGATTTGTTTTTGTTTTGTTTTGCTTTGCTTTTTGGAGTTTTCTGTGGCAGCTCTGAAAACGTACTATGAAAATCCCTTTAACCACCACATCAAATACACAAATCTTTTCATGGATTCAATAGAAGTTGGTGAGGGGGAAATGAAGACAGAAAAAAATGATTAAAAATAAAAGCACAATCCATATTCAGTGAAATATCCTGCCAGGGATGGAGGAAGCCCAATAGGAAAAAATAAACATTTCTAGTTATTTTTCTATGACAAATAAATACAGAGTTGGAGGTGATTATTGGTTGAAGGGAAATATTGTGAAACGGCAGAGAATGGAAAGAGTTTTCCCTGACCCTAGGAAATATAATGGCAGATAAAGAGATTGACCATTTTGGGAGGAGGATGCCTTCATTTCTCTACGTGACTGTAGATTATTTCGGCTTCAGAAGACAAGAATGTCCCTTTAACATCTGACCTGGCCTTTATTTTAGAGAAGCACTTCACGGTTCAGAAAAGACAGACAATTTTCTAATTCCCAGCTCTGCTGGAGGCTGAGGCAGCAACTTCCAGACAGGACACCTGCTAACACTAGAGAAATGGCATTATTATGTCTACAAGTTTACAAATCTGAGGATCAAAAAGCCTTTGCTGCTGCCGCTACTACACAGGCCAAGGACAACGACTTCTTCACAACAGAGTTTCAGAGGTTTTTCCCCCTTCCCCCCTTCAAGAAATGGTCTCTTTTCACTTTCAGTCGCAGCAGATCGGTTTCCACGTGAAGAAGTCAATCGTCAAAGAGTTTTCTAAGTTTCATTGGTGTGTAGCAGAAAAGGGATTAGACTTGGGGCCGTTTTACTGGCCAGCCTTTAAGCAAATAAATGTTCTTGAATTCTTAGAGAGAGAATTTTAACTTAAAATAAGGAGTATACAGGATTCTCCCAAGCCCCAAATTAAATAGTAAACAAATCAATGCAAAATATTTCAGTAAAGATTTGGGGGAACATGGGGTTAAATCTTTGTTTGCTGTACTTCTGCTTTTAATTATTTCTGTTAATTATTCCCGAGGGCACAGGTATTTAGACATTAAAACATACATACATATTATATATACTGAATGACATTTGAACATTCATTTTTAACATGTCTATTCAATGAGGGCCTGATTCTCAACCACTAGCAGCAATGAGGATGATGCAGAGGGGAAGGGGTTACACTCAAGGGCAACATATTTTAATACTATGATTCAAAATCTTATTACATAACAATAACCTCACTAAACAACAGTCCCTTTGGGGCCAAATCCTTACGCCAATGAAGTAAAGTACATTTTTTTCCTCCTACTGGATGATGGAATCAATGGCATTTTTCTTAAATCCAACCCATTGCCATAAATCACTGTAGCAGGAGTTTATTAGTACCCAAAGGATGATAGCAGAACCAAATAACATTTTGCACTTTTGTTACACCTTGACTCCAAAGTGCTTTACAAACTAACTACCCCTGGTCCTGCAAACATGTGCACAGGTGTTTACTTTTAAGCCTGAGTAGTCATTGGGACTACTCATACTGTACTCAAACACCTGTGTATGTGTTTGGAGGATGGGGATCTAATTAAGTCAACTCCCATTTGAAACAGATAAGTATTATCCCATTTTCAGATTGGAGACCAGACTGGAGAATTTGGAGAAGTTAAGGTTTGGATCCACTAAACAACGTAAGCATTGGAAAACTGAATGTCACAGTGCCTAACTTTTAAGAGCCTAAAAATTCACAGGAACAACACTGACCCCCAAAACCTAGTTAGGCACCTAGGCTCTTTATACAATGAATGGGGAGAGATAGGTACCTAAGAAAGCATTTCATTGGGTGAAAATAGATGTATAGCTCAGTGATTAGGGCACCCACCTGGGAGATGGGAGACCCCAGGTCTAGTCCCCCTGCTCCATTTCTTTATTCACAATGGAACAGCCTGAACAGGAGAGATTCAGGAAGCCCTATAAGAGAATATCTCAGTGGTTAGAGCACTCTCCTGAGAGGCGAGACCCCCCCCCCCCCCCCGCTCAAATCCTTTCTCCCCCTTTGCCTGAGGGGATAGTTGAACCTGGGTTTCCCACATTCCAGATGAGTGCTCTGATCATTGAGCTAAGAGTGGTAAGATGGGCACCATCATCACCTTCTCCCCACCCCAGATTTTGAATGGGGCGCAATTTGGTAGGTGGCCTCTGAACAGGTCTACCAGATTGGACCCCCCACACAATTTAGGCAGGCGAACGCCCATCTTCCCCTGGTTCATGAATTGCTCTGGGGCTTAGACAGGAGATGGGCATCTGTCCCATAGGCTCCTAGAGAAATTTCAGGAACATAGGGTCCTAGAGAAATTTTACTCTGACAATTTAGGCTCCGAGAGAGTTTAGGCATCTGTCGGTTTCACAGGAGTTGTGGCTCATGATGTAGCCAAAACTGGGATTTAGGCACCTAAACTGGAGAGTTAGGGCTTTCCTAGACCTGTAGCTCTCAGTGAAGATGCTACTTACACTGATGGGAGATCATAGGTACTCCACCTCCCCAAGAGGTAGTAGGTATGTCGACGGAAGAAGCCCCACTGTCGACTTAGCGTGGCTGTCTACACCAGGGGTTAAATCATTATAACTATATAGTTATACTGACATAAATTGGTAGTGTAGACCAAGCCTTAGTCTCTGCCATAATTTAGCCTTTTTCCCCCACTAGCGTCTTTGGACCAGTTCTCTTCTCATTTAGGGCCTGATTCAAAGCCTCCTGAAGTCAATTGAAAGACAAAGGTTTTGGATCAGGCCCTTATACTGGTATAAATCAAGCGCAACTCTATTGAACAGCCAGTGCTTTTACACTGACATAAAGGAGTGTATGTTTCTGTTTCTAATCTAGTGGACAAGTATGGCTGAGATTCTCCAGGACAGAAAGGCTCAGATCCTCAAAGATATGTAGGTGCCTAACTCCCACTGATTTCAAATAAGTTAGGTGCCTAAATACCTTTGAAGACCTGGGCCTAAGTGATTTTGGGGGCCCAAACTGAGATTCTGAAAATTTACACCCCTTTTAAAAGTATGTGCTGAACACCCACCCTCTGCGAATCACACCGTTGTCACACCGTTGTAAAGTATCTCACATGGAGCACTCAAAAATGGAAGCATCCCAAATCTTGAAAATCTCAGCTATGTATCCAAAGCAGCTGTTATCAAATTAGCTGGTTATACTTCCCTTTTCTTAGCTAGAGGAAAGGAACAATCCTATATCTTGGAAGAATTTTTTTTGTTAAAGAGCCAGATCATTTATTTTCATTCAGAACCTAAGTTTTTAGAATAATAATAAATAATAATAAAAAAAGCAAAAACAAGTTTCACTTTCCCCATCCCAGGAAGGTGAATTCTTCATTGGACGCTTGCCTTGCTTTCAAGAGCCTGGGTCGGGCTCGGTTCTCTTTGGTTCCCATCCACAACCATCCGCACCAATTCAGGGAGACTATTTTTTTTTTGAGGTGGGGGAGCTAAAAAGGGAAGGGGGGGATAAGCAGATCTCATGTGCAGATTTTAATCTGGTCACTTCCCTGTCAAACTAATCCCTGCCTGACTCGGATCGGACTTTAAGAAATGTGCCTGGAAACCAAAAAGCAAACTTCATTTGAATGAAGCACACACTCCGGAGCCCCCATCTGCAAAGGGCCGCAATTAAATGCAAAGAGAGGGGGGAGAGAGAAAAAATTAGCATTTTCCGCGGCCATCTGGCATGAGGAGCAGGCGATGGGGAACAAAAGGAGATTTAGGCAAAGGGGAGAGGCGAGTGTGCCATGGCATTGACCTGCAAATGAGCCTTTGTGAGCGAATTAAAGCTTCCCGGACCCCCCGGGACACCCCAAAACAGGCACCATTACAAACCATCCGGACAAAAACCCACTCATCAAAATTGTCTGCGATTGGGGGGGAGGGAGGAAACGCCAAGCCCCCCCCCCCCCCACACACACTAAACCTCTCTGTAATAGGCAGTTAATAGTGGGTTGGCTGAAATGAGCTCTAAGGTTCTGATGAACCTGCTACAATTTCTAGCCTGGAGTCTTCCCTCCTCCCCCAAGGAAATGCTCTGGGATACTGCTGGGTTTTAGGAATTAATTTCATTTTTACAAGAGGAAACATATAACCCATCCCAGGCCTAATTTGTAGCCCCACCACCACACTATACAAACGGGGGAAGACAGAGGGCGGTTGGTGATATATTAGCCTCCAGATGCTGTTTATTAAAGTTTTGATCTGTTGTGGGGGTAGCGGTGGCTTGAAAGTGTATTTCTAAAGCAAACAAGAGTCATTTCCCTAGGACAACGCATGGACGTTTGTAAAAGCAACTGGAGGGAGCTAGGAAAAAACAAGGGGGGGGGGTTCATATTCCAAAGAGAAGTCTGAAACCCTCAGGGCTGGCAGAGAACTGCCCCACCGCCATGGCGCCTGCCTGCAAGCTAAAAGAAACCTGGGAGGATTTCAAAAGTTAAATCAAAGCTCCTGACACTTGGTAAGGTGTAAGGGAGAAAAATCTTTTCAAAACAGACCCTCTCCCCAGAGGTAAAGGGGGCCAGAAGAGGGAAACTTGTAAATACAACGTGTTTCTTTATTATCCTCCTCCCCCTGGGGAAAAGCTCCCATTATAACCCATCAGCTATATATACTCAGCTGCTGTTACTCTGGGGCTGCAGCAGGTAGATTAAAGAACAGGAGGGGGAGGAGAGGAAGAAGCGCTGTCTGTCTCCAGATCGGGCTGAGAAACAAAAGCAAATGGCAATAGCAGGCAATTTACTCCTGCAAGCAATTCAAGAGGAGCCTTCCATAGAAATCATCAATCACTCAGAGGGGCCTTGAGATTCAGCTAACTACTAGCACTGATTCGAGCACACAGACGAAGTAAAAAGTGACAGCTCTCGGCCCCCCTCCCCCATTCATCGCTAAAATAAAGATCTCGAGAAAGTCAGAGATTTGCAGGGCAGGAATAAGCAGCCTCCGTAAAACGGGGTAGATAGTAACCAGGCCTCCTCCACTTGTGAAGCAGGTGGTTTGGATTTAGACGATCCAAATCCCCTGCCTTATTGCAATTCACAGCCTCATGGAAATGCTCCACGCTGCTGTTATTAGTCAGGCAGGGTTCCTCACCCAGAGCCCTGAGCTCTCTTACACCCAAGATGATCCGGCCAGCTCGCCACAGCGCCTGGGGAGTTCCCCACCCCCCGACTGAGATGGGCCTGGGCTCTCCATGTCCCTGGCTCGCTCTGCAGGTGGGAGCGCTCAGTCACTGCCTCTCCGGCTCTCTCCGCCCCCCCGGGGCCGTGTTTGGAGCTCCCAGGTGCCGCTCTCCCTGGGTTTGTTTGCAGTCAATATTCATGTGTTTCTGTCACCAGGGTGGCTCTTTTCACAGTGATCAGCCGGGCAGAAGGCTGAATGACAGGAGACTCGTGGCTCAGCCGCTCTGGGAGGGGGAAAGGCAAGGGGATGGAGTGGAGTCCCCAAACAACTCTGCCTTAGTGTGTGTGTGTGTACACACGTGTGAGCACTGCCCCACAGAGGTGGGGTAAGGAACTACTCCAGGCAGCAGCTCAGACCAATTGCAGGCTGATCAAAGCTGGGCTTTGCCCGTCCTTAAACTCCAGGACCATACTCCTCTACCCCAAATTTTCTAATATGAGGGAATCTCAGAGAGAATCTCAGCTTTCATTTAAAAACAAACAGATTTCTAGCCTCCTATAAAAAGACTTCAAAATATAACTGGTATAAACCCATCAGCAAGGCTGAAAGCCTGGCACTGATTTTTCCTAAGAGGTCACATTATACCCACCCCTGCTCCCCCCAGGGCTGGACTTAGGGGTACAGAAAAAACATTGCTAGAGGGTTCTTGATTTTTATGAAGATCCCAGATCTAATTTCACAGCTGACATTTCCCATTCCCCCTTAAATAAATGTGTCCTCCCAACTTGGCTAATTTATCGTAGACGTGTTAGAAGTAGGTCTGAAGGAAGCATTTGAAGAAGAGGATAGTGATCTTATGGGATCAACACAAAGAGGGTATTTCAGGTGTCTGCAGCAGTGTGGAAGAAAGCAGAGAGATAGTTAAGAGAGAAATGGATAAATCTGAGGTGGTGGTTGATGACCTTGCTGGACTGGAGATGGTGAGTGGCAAAATATTTGAATAACTAATTTATCTAGCGCCTTTCATCCCGATTAGTTAAACCTCATGACACTCCTATTTCACAGATGGGGAGACTGAAGCATGAATAAGGTTAAGGCACACAGTGGCAATGTGGAAAGCTATTGCACTTGTATGCTTCAGGTTATTCCAATTCATTCTGGCAGCAAGTTGCAAGTTAAAAACTAATTCTTTCAGTTACAGATGCCAGTGGGAGGATGCTGATAAACATGGTTGAATATGCAAGTCCAGCTATTTATTATTTATCATTTCTTTCTTTAGAAGCGTACAATCTAAAACCAAAGGCTCATCCCGGTGCTCCAGATACCTCCCTCTTGTGCTGCAACTTTGTTTAGTTGTTTAAATTAAAAAAAAAACCAATCATCTCCATACTTGTGATTTTCCGTCTAAGTAGAAATAAAAATCACAAACACTCTTTACGCAGAGGTGAATAAATTATAAACAAGGACAAAGAGGATACAATTGACCAATGTCTCCAAGCCAGTGTTTGCTAGGGAATTACTATTCTGGTCTTTGAAATCAATTAATACATAATTAGATTCCTCAAGAAAGGACAAACAAGAGCTGCCATTCACCCCCTCCTTCTCCCACATGCATCCCAAAGAGAGACCGGGTCTTTAGCACAAACCAGACAGACAGCATTCTCCAGCAGTAAAAACATATTCTGGCTTTGGGTGTTCATTTAACAAACAGATCCTTGAACCTTGCTTCTGTTTTCAGTTTATTTCAAACATGTTTCTTTGTCTTCAGTTCATTAAAACATGTCTCTTTTGAGATCTATTTTTACATTTCAAGAATCCAGTATTGTACTTTTGTGGTGGCAGATGGCTCTAGACATCCAAGCATAAGCTCTCTTTCCTGCTTTTCCTTTCTGAATCCCTTTCTGTACTATACTTGAAACCATGTTAGTAGCACCCTTGTTTGCAATGTCCAAGACTAGAGCCCAATTCAGGAACATGGTAAATGTAGAGCTTGGTCCTTTCTCTACACTAAAGTCAAAATATTTTAATCACAATGAACACCACTGCTTGTTGTGTAACTGAGTCACACAACCTGGTAGCTTTTCATAACGAGGATGGGATCTTAATTGTCTTTACATCATGTCCTTGGGTTTACTTCATGTTAATGTAATCTAGGTCTAGGATGGTTTGGTTAGCTGTTAGGCTGCCAATCCCTCAAGAGAAAAGCTAGGTAACCTTGCTGGGCTATAGCAAGGGGAAAGAAGTAGTCACTTTGTAAGAGGATTCAGCAAGGTCTATGGAATGCCTGAAGGGATTTTGACCATGTTGGACACAAGATAATTTTCTTGTGTAAAATAACCCGATTCTAAGGGCATGAGAAAATATACTGTCAGTACAAGACAAATATTAAGGGTTGTTAAACACAGCAGCAGTACCCACTTATTGGATCGTCTTATTGAAGGCATTGGCTTAGATGCCCTGTCTATGCTAGTGGTTGATGAACTAGCAACAGACATGTCAAAGATCAATTATCAAGCATGGATCTGAGAAGACTATTTTCCAGCCCTAATGTTGACTATTTCTTATTAAATAGCAAGTACTATACAAGAGGGCAAGAACTATAGTAAAACTGACAAAGAAGTAACTTAGGGACTTTAGACAGGTGAATCTGGATCCTTTATAACAATAAGGAAATGTTCAAAGATGTGTATTTATGGTTGAATAATAGTTGAAGCAGAAGGGGTAGAAAAGATACAGCAGTCTATTTGAACTCCAGTGTTCCAAGATTCTGTATAGTTATATCAAGTTTAACATGGTTCATTGTTTATCCTGTGTTACTTGTAGTATTAAACAGGGACTGAATAGCAAAGTCTAAAGATAAACTGTACAGGTGGAAGTGCTCCTCAAAGCTTTTCTTTTGACTTCTGTTCCCAATACAGATTGGAAATCTGAATCCAGCCTGCTTGCACTCCTGCCCAGAGTAAATACAGGTGACAGAATGATCCCATCTTTGCTGTAAATACCATCAGTAACAACCTGATAGCATTAACCTGTTCAGTCTTGCAGGGTAGATAGGCCCAAACCCTGTTTGAACCATGCTTCCAGCTCTACATTTCTAGGAATCTATGCTCCTGAATAGTGACATAGTGTAAACTATGTTTTAGCTACATCAGGAGAAGAGTATTATAAACAAGACCCGCACCATAGTAGGAATTACAGTATCAATGGGACTCATGGTAGGAGACCATCTCCAAAGGAATTAAATTTCTGTCTCACTCTGTGTCAGACACCAGGATATCCTGGAGACTGAAGATTTCTGTTTAGCCACAGGACAGGATAGGACAGCAACAGTACAAGCTAATGAAGTCTCCATGTTCATTCACTCCTTGGCCTCCTGTGTCAGAAATTATTCCCATTTCAGAAATCATAATGAGTCCATGGCATCATTACTTTCCTTTCTAATATGAGAGTGAGCAGGATAGACAGAAGAGGCTGGCTGAGGGATAGATTATGGTGGGATCTATGGGTCTGAAGCCTGGGTTAGAAAGGGCCCTTCAATCCGCAAAGGAAGATTTGGAGAGGTAGGGAAGAGGGTGAGGGAGTTACATTGAAGAACTAGAGAGCAGGAATTAGCATTGATAGGGCAGGCAGAGTCTTTGGTTTGTTTGGTGAAGGAGAAGAGAAACAGGACTCTTTGGCTGGATCTAAAGCCCATTAGTCTTAATTTACCACTAAGAATGCCCACTCCCTTCCCTTACTCCTTCTTGCCATCTTCCCTCTTTTATTTCTTTCCTTGTTCCTTTTAAAATGTTTATTTAGACTTACCTGCTTCTAGCTGTTTCATTGTTGCAAGCTGCATTTGCTTGGAGAAAAGAGCTCCAAAATGGAGGACAAGCAATTTATACATTAAGACACTCCCACACTCATTATTAATTAGGGCGAACACCTGCAGCCTTCTACAGAGAGCAGCCAGAAAATCTGAGTTGTCTTCTGGAGAAAGAGATCCCGACTAACATTTTTTCACTGCATATAGAAAATAAAGAATAGATAAGGGCTGGATAGAACATAATAAAGAAAAACAGACAAGTGCAATAGAAACGATGTCACTGGTATTGTTTTTTTTAGGCCTTAATTCTGCAAGATGGATTTGTGCAGAGTCCCACTAATGTCAGCAGGGCTTTGTGCAGATAGAGGGGTTTGCCCATATGGAGCAGCTTGCAGGACTAGGGCCTCAGATCATAAACTGTTTGGGGCAGGTCCTATTTTGTATCTGTAAAGCACCTATCCCACTTCGACTGCTAGATGTATAGATAATAGCTGGGGGTCTATAGTAATAACTTTTAATTGTATTATCCTGTCTGGTTTTATTTTGATCACTCTCACTTGCATGCAATAGCCACAATTTATAATAAGAGCACACAAGAACTGGACACAATATTGTTGTTTAGTGCTCCCCATTCCCCATCACTCAAGGCAGTTGGATAGACTCTCTAGAGTGTTACTATACATGCCAAGTAGGGACAGTGGTGATGTCATCGATTGCCTTCTAAGTCAAATATGTAAGTGTAAACCTATCTACAAAAATGGGATTCAATCCTCCATAATAATATTCTTAGAAAGGAGAGCCTATTTAAAGGAACATGTTTATTCACAAATATTTTCAATGCAGTTAAAGAAAACAAAGAAATCCCCTTTTCAATTCTTAGCTAAAATACAAAAGATGAATCCTGTTATATTAGTGATTATGTCACAAGGTAAGACATCATAGAAAATTAAACAAAGATAAAATATATAGATTAAGGTTTATAGGGCCAAATGTGACCCCTACAAAAACTGTTACAGACTAATGTTCTTCAGATTAAAAATATTTCATTTCTATTTTAAATTTAAATCTACCAGATTCATCACTGAGATGGGAAAGCATCAGACAATTTTCAGTGCTGTTCTGGGGTCCACAAAAACACAATGTTGTATGTGCTCCCTCTACTGGCTCTGCAACAGTAGCTAACTAAAAATATACATGGAGTCACACTGACATCTGATGATGTAGAAGCCCAGTGTTTGGAGATAAAACAATAATGCCATCTGAATTTGAAAGCAATCACCCCCTCCCCAAATGCTAACATGAGCTTTGTTCAGAAGATAAGGGGAAATGGAACATTTGCAGCATGGAAGAGCACAAACTCACTAAGGAAAACATTGCAATTTCTGCTGGGATTTTACAAACAAAGAAAAGAAAAACAAAATGATACCCACCCCCAATCCTGTGTGCCGACAGCTGCTCCTGCACAGAGCTCCAAGCAATTATTTATTTAATATTATTTGTTTTGTAGTAGCACCTAGAGGCTACAATCAAGACCGGAGCCTCTTTATGTTAGGCACTGTATATGCACAGAGTGAGAGACAGTCTCTGCCTCTAAGAACTTGCAATTTAAACAGACAAGACTGGCAAAGCGTGTGAGGGGAAACAGAAGAACAGAGAGAGGTAAAGTGACTTTGTTAAGATCACAGAGAAGCTCAGTGCCAGGAATAATAATAGAAGCCAGGTCTCCTGCTTCTCAATCTAGTACCCTATCAACTAACTAGACCATGCCGCTTCTCAGTGAGTTCTATGCACTGTCCTGCAGTCTGTCCATGTACTGTCAATTGCAGAACTAGGGACCTTAATGTCTGAGGCTAGGTCTACACTGGGGGGGGTGTCGATCTAAGATACACAAATTCAGCTACGCGGATAGCGTAGCTGAATTTGACGTATCCTATTCAACCTACCCCACTGTGAGGACGGCAGCAAATCGACCACCGCGGCTCCCCCATCGACGGCACTTACTCCTCCTGATGAGGTGGGAGTAAACGTGTCGATTTGGGGATCGATTTATCCGTCTAGATGAGACGCGATAAATCGATCCCCGAGAGATCGATTTCTACCCACTGATCCAGGTGGGTAGTGTAGACTAGCCCTGAGAAAAAAGTTTCAGTCCTGTTGTTACCAGTGGCCATTTTAGACTTGACTGCCCAGTCAGCCAATGCCACCTTTGATTATGAGCAAGGCAAAAAAGTAACTGATCTGCAAATAGAACTGTTCTTTTATTAAGGATCTTCCAATTATCTTCCAGTATAAGTTGTGCATCAGGCAAAAAGAGAGAAAAAGAAATAATCAGTCAGCCTCTCAACTGAGCCACAATGCCTAAAAACACCTATATAAGAACAGATTTTAAAAAGATGATGTTAAAAAACAACAGTGAACAGAGTTTGAGCATAGAAGTTTCTGGTTATCAGGGAATAATGTACAGATCATCGAGGGTGCAAAGTTTGCTTTAAAATCAGATGGCATAAGGAATACATAATCTGCAATATCCCCGATTGGGGGTAAAAGGTTGATGGGTCAAAGTACAGACATTGAGATATGAGGGTATGAAGTTCATAGAGTGGCTATGTTCGGGTGAGGCGTACAATAAGTAGATATGATGATGAGGATGGATTGACCCTCATTTGGTGAGATTTAATGTTCAGGGAGTTTATGGTTCCAGTTCATATTATCCAACGGGGAAGGTCACTTGGTCCCTTTCTCATAGTGGGAGAACGAAGTCACTCTGGCTCACGCCTCCTGGTACTGTAGGTGGCTGGTGATGTGCTCAATGTAGATGTCCCTGGACCATGGGATGGTGTCTGAGACCATGAGGCACCTACTATAGGTTAAGTGATCCTTTCGGTGCTGGAAAGATATAGCTTTTATTTCAATGCTCAGCTGAACACAGTGGATTTTAATAACAGTTACAAGACACTGAAGGGAATGGCTGGTGCCATTAGAATGGGAAAAATAAAAGTACTTGTGCCGCCTATGTTCTCACGATAGCTGGATTTTTCTGCTGAAATGATCAGCAGTGAAATGGTTAATGTTAACGCACATTTTCACCACTGCTGTTCAGAATTAACTCACCATTGAGATAAGGGGGCAAGTCTGCATTAATATTAAAACTACTGCTTGAGATTTTCAAAGCAGTCCAGCGGACTTAGCCACATTGTATAGTTAGTGAAGGATGTGTGGCTAAGACCCCTGGGCTACTTTGAAAATTCAACCATTTCTTTCTGTCTGCCCTCAGCAGACTCAAGACCGCACTGCATTGGTTCGCACTCATTTCACATTTGGAATGTCACATTCAAATTACAGGGCTAGAAATACCCCACCCTCTTTTTTTAAATGGATTATGGGAAGCCTACATTTTGCAGAAACTACTGGTACCACCAGAGAGGTTCAGGAATAAAGAAAAAAATAATTGGACTCCTCACATTGGGATAGAAACCACAGAGGTATCTGAGGACTTTAATTTGCTGTAGAATACTTAAGCATCTGCTAATTAAAAGAGAAAGGAATTAGTAACCCTTATGGAGGATCCATTTTATATAAATATGTGTTGAAGGCAACTCATAGACTTTAAGGCCAGAAGGGACCATCATGATCATCTAGTCTGACCTCCTGCACATTGCAGGCCATAGAAGCTCACAAACCTCCTCATGTAATAGACCCCTAACCTCTGGCTGAGTTACTGAAGTCCCCAAATCAAGATTTAAAGACTTCAAGTTACAGAGAATCCACCATTTATGCTAGTTTAAACCTGCAAGTGACCTAGGGCCCCATGCTGCAGAGGAAGGCAAAAAACCCCAAGGTCTCTGCCAGTCTGACTTGGGGGAAAATTTCTTCCCGACCCCAAATATGGCGATCAGTTAGACTATGAGCATGTGGGCAAGACCCACCAGCCAGACACCTGGGAAAGAATTTGCTATAGTAACTCAGAGCCCTCCCCATCTAGTGTCCCATCACTGGCCATTGGAGATATTTGCTGCTAGCAGACGCAGATCGGCTACATGCCATTATAGCTAGGAGGTCTCCTCATGCCTAAACTACAGAATTTAAATTAAAGTTAGTCATTTAGAGAAGATAAGTGAAGTGACTTAGAAATGAATGTAATGCTAATACTGTTTTAATAAGACTCTACGTTTTGATCTTTGGATGGATTTTGGATACAAATACAGGAATTTAAAACTTTTAAGACCCATTTTGTTAAAATTAAGGCTATATTATACAATATTTATTAGTAAAAGGTGTTACAGGTGAAATTTGGCTAAAGTTTAAGACAGGTAGCAGAGTTGATCCAGGGGGAGTATATACCTTTTGTGAAATGAATCACAAAATTATAAAACTAGCGTGAATCTGTGATGACTTAAGCTAATTATGAATGAAAAGAAAACAATAACAATACAGAGTAAAAACCAGTGACACCAATAATAAAAGAGAATGATAAGAGAGGATTTCAAAAGGGTATTCAAAGAACAAAGAGGAAAAATAAAGCAGAAATAATTTCAAAATCTATTAAGATAAACAATAAGAGATTCTTTAAACATATTAGAGGACTGAAAAATACTGGAGAATGAGTGAGGTCAATAGCAAGATTGCTGAGGACTAATTGGTTATTTACAAAGAAATGGTGGAAAAATGAAGGCCTAGATTTTCAGAAGTGACCAGTGATTTTGGTTGCCTCATTTGGGACTCCTCAAATTATCCTGATTTTCAGAGGGTACATGCTCAGCACTTTCTAAAAATCAGTTGTCTCATGCTGGGCTCCCAAAAATTGAAACACCCCAAATCACTAGTCACTTCTGAAAATCTTGACATAATTGTATGTGTGCATCTGGATATGAAAAGGAGAAATATTAATAATATGTTTAGGACATCAGCGTTTCTGGGTCCTAATGACAGTGACTTGGAGGAACCTGCAGTTACTGAACCAGTGGGAAGCAAGTTTCTGGAGATGGTAAAGCACCAGATAGTGATGGATTATATACTCATCATGATAGAAGATTAAGGATCAAATAGTTGCACCATTAACTACAATACTGTTCCAATATTTAGAAAGATGGAAGTTCTACGAAAAAGACCAAACTATCACCCTGCTCCTGTCCTGCAGCCAGGCCTAGCTTTGCTGTGCTTTTGCTGAGACATAGTCTAATCCAGGGGTCAGCAACCTTTCAGAAGTGGTGTGCCGAGACTTCATTTATTCACTCTAATTTAAGTTTTCGCATGTCAGTAATACATTTTAACGTTTTTAGAAGGTCTCTTTCTATAAGTCTATAATATATAACTAAACAATTGTTGTATGTAAAGTAAATAAGGTTTTTAAAATGTTTTTAAGAAGCTTCATTCAAAATTAAATTAAAATGCAGAGTCCCCCGGACTGGTGGCCAGGACCCGGGCAGTGTGCCACTGAAAATCAGCTTGCGTGCCGCCTTCAGCACACGTGCCATAGGTTGCCTACCCCTGGTCTAATCCTCACCAACAGTCTCACCCTCAGCAACAGCTCATGATATCGCATTTATGTGACTGCCAAACCCTTGCCTAAGGGTAGAGTCTGTGATTCTACCATATACACTACACTAGGTTACTGGGGGATGACATCAGGGATAGCAGTGCTTCTTTGACATCCCAGAGTGTGGCTTTCGCCTAAGGAAACTGAATGAGCTGCACTGCCTGGGGCAAACATCCCTGGCTGACAGCTCCCAAAGACCACCGAGAGGAGGAAACTGCCATAGTGAACAACGATGCATTTTCACAAATTAAATGAGCCCCCACTCCCATTGCACTGACACTAAAAGGTGCATTCTATTTCTCCCCTTTCATACTAAGTTACCTGTTGTTATCTGTGACTAGCAAACAGATATTCCTCCTTCAGACAAGTGCTAAACTAGCAGCAGCAGGAAAGGTCACTTATTTTATTTTGCTGACAATGCATTATCTCTGGTGCACTAATGTGTTTATTACCTTTTCCATGGTAATACTTGTGGCAGCATACAGATGAGCTGGCCAATGAAA
Source organism: Chrysemys picta bellii (assembly GCF_011386835.1). Lineage (NCBI taxonomy): Eukaryota > Metazoa > Chordata > Testudines > Emydidae > Chrysemys > Chrysemys picta. The sequence continues at coordinate 38,900,441 of NC_088794.1, read as the reverse complement.
CTCTAACTAAGCACAAAGGTTAACAGGGGGTCATTGTCTATACATGTCAGGCATCAGCATTTTCTCTGTATGTTTAGTTAGAGGCAAGTGATTTTAATGTAAACACAGGCCCACATTCCAGAGAAGCCTACTACATTGAAGCTATTTATTACGTAGGTTTACAAAATAGAGCACATCCAAAGCAAAGATTTCAGTGAGCAAAATAACCACGGAAAATTTACTGCCAGTTTTCCTGATTAAAGTGTCACACCCAAAGTTCCCTCAGTCCTACAATTTTTACCTTAGCTAAAACTCCCACTTAATGCAGGGAATCCAGAACTAAGCTCTAGCTGACTGTGTGATTTAGAATTTCACAGAGGTTCAAATCACTCTGCTACTATCCCTGACCATCCCACCACAGTGGGTTTTGGCCAGTGGAGCTAAGTAGCTGTTGATCCATTGGCTACGCTCCTACTGCACCCCACCACTATCACATAACTGCACAGAGACTTCTGCTGCAGATTCCCTCATCACACCTCCCCGCCCCGCCAGTTTTTTTTTTAACACAACACAAATTAGCCTGTGAAACTTAATGCTACGTTACGCTACTGAGGCCAAGAGTTTAGCAGGAGTCTAAAAGGCACTGGATATGGATAATCAGAACATTTGCAGTTACAGGACATGAGATAGGAGTATTAAACAAAAAGTATGGAAGGAACATAATCCAACCTCTAACAGAGAGAGAATCATTACACAAATTCTCTATGGGCAGTTTAGTCCATAATCTCATACAGTGGGGCTTCTTGCACCTGCTGCTGAAGCATCTGGCACTGACCAGTGTCTGAGCCAGGATACTAGAGTGGATGGCCCACTGGTCTGAACCAACATGGCAACTCTTATATTCCTACATACAGCATGTCCATGACGGGAAACTGTCCCACACACCAGAACTGGAGACTTCTGTTGATCTTTCATAGGCTGCAGGACGTGGACATAAGACGTTGTAATTGTTCATGTTAAGAAGCCTGTCAGTGCAATAGAGTTTTAACCATTAAATACTGTCAGCAGTTTTAGACTGTATCCAGCATTAGGGCCCAGTCCTTCAACACCCTTACTTGCATGAACAATCTCATTGGATTCAGTAGGATCGCTTTAAGTAGGTAACATTAGCAGGATTGGTACCTTTCATGGTCTTTGTTGGTTTGAAGAACAGTATACTACAGTGATCCTCCATGACTTCTGGATACAGGGAACCCCTGGAAAATGAGGAGCCAGATTCATCACTGGTGTAAGCCCATGGACTCACACTAAAGACTAAGCTAGTGTATTCATCTCATGATGGTATCCCAACCAGTATGATACACATAAGCGCATGATATACATAAATCCATGTCACACAATTCCTGTCTATGCTTTTTTGGGAGTGCAATCTACCCAAGTGCTTCCATGGAATGCTTTGAGGTGACCTATTTTCGATTAGTACTATAGCTTACCTCTACATTTTGATACTTTTTTTTGATACAATTTTGTACTTTTTTTACTCAGTCTTGAAGATTTATTTGACCCCGCCGCAGATAATTTATTTCATTTGGTTCTTAAGCTAATCTTGTTGCCACAAAACAACTAACCCAAAACCTTTTTTTCAGCTGGCTTTATACATAACTCACTGACGAAGATAGCTCTTACATCTGCTGTGACTAGTTAAGTCCTACCCTTTATTTTGAATTTCCTGAGTTTTATAAGTTTAAGCCAGGCCCTTGATGATATTTTAATGCCGAATGAAGAGTTTTAACTGTCTTGTTTTCATGTGTGTGCACATGAATTATATTTCAGTATATAATTGGTTTGCAGGGTAGGAAATTCCTTGTTGGCTAATAATGGGAGAGCCCAGAGTGGGAGGGTGGGGAAAAACTTCAGTAATTTCATTACGGGCATTAGCTTCATCTAAAGATAAAATTTGTTAGAAAGTGCATCTGAAGCTTCATTAATGTATGTGTATTATATATACACACACATACACACTGAACACAAAAGACTAGGTTAAACTAACCTATGAAAGTTCATGCAATTCATAACAGATTTGATCTTTTATAATTATAATTTACAGCTTTGGCTGCATACTTTCTAAAACATACTTTCTAAAGACACTTGCTCTGGCTCTCTAGGTTTCAGATCAGCTGTCTATTTGCTTGGACCATTCAGCTAGAATTGTGTGATGACCCATATTTCCATCCCTAAGGATGTCCTACAGGGACAGTTATTTTTAAGGGAAATGCCCTGATTTGTTTCAATTTCCATACAGTCAAGTTATTGCTTCTCAGTGCGTTGTAATCAAGGCTCTGTGCACTTTACAGCAAGCTGGTCTTTAATTCTGCAGTGGGTTTTCAACGAGTTAGAGATGAAAATAAAGAATGAAATAATTTACAGTAGTGCTATTGCTCAGTGGTTTGTGCATTGGCCTGCTAAACCCAGGGTTGTGAGCTCAATCCTTGAGGGGGCCGTTTAGGGATTGGGGGATTTAGTTGGGAATTGGTCCTGCTTTGAGCAGGGGGTTGGACTAGATGACCTCCTGAGGTCCCTTCCAACCCTGATATTCTATTATTACTTTGGATATTAAATCCAGTGTCCTACCCTGTCTACCCCCATTTCCAGTTTTCCACATACCATATATTTTTGTATTATCCGTACCTAACTAGATTTGCAGATGTTGCCAGATAGAAGTTGGAGGCATTTGGCAGCTGGGAAACCATGGCAGGCAGTTTAGGTTTGTGGCATCAACACATTATTTCTGCTATATGATTAGCAGTGAAATAGTTAATGTTGATACTTACATCGATTCACTGATATTGCTGAGATAGAAGAGTAAATAAATACCTTTCACCACCAACAAAACAGAGTACCAGTTCAGGTATTTGAGGTGGGGGCTGCTGAATGAATCAGAGCAGTCAGAGGGGGCGGGGGGAAGACCTAAGGATGCACAACAGTATTAACAAATAAAATTGTTTTATTTTCCATTTCGCCCCATTTTAAAAAACAATGTTGTATGGCACTGGCATTAACAGTAAAGTTATACCCTTACCACAGACGTGTGTTGGGTAACAAATACATTGGTAATCGTTGAAAACAGTGTTATGGGCGGCCGATGACCCAGCCACTGGGGGGAGCTAGCCCCGTGGCCCTTCCCCTTCTGCCTCCCTTCCCCCGCAGGAGCCCAGAGCACCCCCCTTCTTGGTCCCCGGTCCCATTGGCAGGTGGCGAGGTCCCTGCCCCAGTGCACCAGGTGGCCGGGCAGCCCCAGCATCCCCAGCGTGCTGGGCACCCACGTCCCCAGTCCCAGGCAGCACAGCCGCAGTGTCCCCAGTCCCTGTGCATCGGGTGTCCAGCCCCAGAGTGCTGGGCAGCGCGGACAGAGCACCTGGTGGGTAGCGCAGCCCCAGCCGCCCTGCGGGAGGCAGGCTGGCCAGCCCCAGCCAGCCTGGGCCAGCCAGGGCAGAGTGCTGGGAACTGCAGGGGGGGCCGGGCTTGGAGGAGCAGTGTGGGCAGGGGCCCTGCTAGGCTGTTTGGAGAGGCACAGCCTCCCCCTGCCTATGATACCCACCGCCCATGTACAGTGTTGATGTTGTAGCCATGTCAGTTCCAGGATATTAGAGAGACAAAGTGGGTGAGGTAACATCTTTTATTGGACCAACTGCTGTTGGTGAAAAAGAAAAGCTTTCAAGCTTACACAGAGCTGTATTCCCTTCATCTCAAAGTGACTTTTTTCTTTCTTACCCAGTCCAGTCTGCACTTGAAAGTGATTCCTATTGGATGGGATACCAGTTCAGAGTGCATCCAGATAGTTCACCTAGAGTTATGCATTGCAGATCTCAAACTTTAGACAGGTCCATATAACAGTGAAAGAAGAGGATTAGTGGCCACTGTGGGAGTTGGATTGAGTGCAGTAGTGTAACACCGACAGATCTCTGGTCGTCGGCAGTTGAGATTGAACCTGGGAACCTTTGAAGCTAAATGCATGAGTCCCTACTGCATGAACTAAAAGCCACATGCCTCCTAGCTAAGGGTGTAGAGCAGACTCATTAATCTCTAAGTGGTCTCAGTGACAATATGTGGGACAGAGCACCACACCCAGGAGGTGTGTGGGTTACATACTTCCCCTAGCTGAGGAAGGGCGACCCAGGCTTCATGGACTCTGCAGAATATGCCAATATGCTTCAGAACTTTTCTATTATTAGCTAAAGTGCAGTGCAATGCAACAGAAACTGTGATAGGAATCAAAATGATTAATACTTAATAGTTAAGCACAATGCACAGCTGTAAAATGTGCCAATAGTATTTCAATGCAATTTCTCAGACTACAGATTTTTTTTGTTGCAGATGTTAATTGTAGTAACACAATTATATATGGTTCATACTTCGCTGGACTTGAAAGTTTTCTTAAGAAGCAATGCAAGTTTTGCAGATCCAGAAAGAACATCGTTGAGACATGTTGAGCGGCTCAGCATAAACTGTAGCACACAAGCCATTCAAATAAAGATATCATTTGGCACATACAGTACCCATATGGATCTTTCAAAACCATTCTTCTGCTTGGGCGCTCCTATGAAACATGAAAGTTGGTCATTTGAGTTTGTTTTATATGTTTCTGGAAGATGCTTTAGTGAGGTTTGCTTTTTGTTTGTTTTTACTTCTTGAATTTGTTGCCTGTGAACTGGAAAAGAAATCTGATTAAGGACCTGCACTTTGCTTAATAAAATTAAGAATCTTCTAAAGACGACTCCAGCGGCAATTACTTTTAAAAATCCCAAGCGATATCCGTGCTTTCTTTGTATGCTGATGGCTTTTAGTTTGGCCACTTACAGATGTGTAGATCTCAAACAGACCTTTAGAAGCACCAGCCAGCCAGGATATGCACAAACAAAATGACAAAGCTGTCCACTACTGGGGACATATTCTGTGCCAATAAGCAACTCCTTCTATGAGTGGCCGAACTGATCCATCTCTCTCTGACAGTCCCATTGTCTAACCTGACTGTTGACTGAAGCTTTAAAGCTATGCAGTGGATAAAAACTTACAATCAACCATGTCCAATGACTGACTCAATCACGTGACGTTTCCCCCATGTACATAAAGGCATAATTGACACTTTGCACCTTGCAGATGTTTTGCAATTCATTTGGTTCCCACAATGATATCAAAAAATAAGTCTTGTGAACTGGCAATAACTGTTTTTCCTCTGAACACGTTCTCATCTCTAAAACGTATTTAGATGCAAATTGCATCCTGCCTCATGTCATTGCTTGTCCCTCCACCCTCCATTAAACAGACTGTGCTCTTAACTTTTTGGTGTAATTAAAAAAACAAGAACATTCAGTCTTGTAAAAATAAAATTGTATATCTGGCTTTTAAAAAGGGAATCTGCCTCCTATGTATATATCTCAATGCCTTCTCCTGCCTTCTGTGCACAGCAGTCTGTTTTATTCTCCGTAATTGAATTTGCCTTTCCCATCCTTCAGTGATCCATGTCCCTCAGACAACGTAAAAAATAAACTCTTCTACTTAGAATCCATTTGCTGTGCTCTCAGTTAAAGCTGATGCTATATACAACTGGCCATATTTCATCTGCATGTGAGAAGTGGTCCGCTCAAGTGAACAGAAGCATGATCTAGTGAGGACTGGTTACAGCACTGGGAACTTCTGAGATCAAATCCCAGTTCTGCCACTGACTATCCACATGACCTTAGGTAAATCGTTTAATTTCCTTGTGTGTCAGTTTTCCTGTCTGTATGATGGGGATGATCACACTTCCTTACTTACCTCACAGAGATGTCGTGAGTAATGTCTGTGCAGCACTTCGAAGGTGGAGTGTGCTAACAATTGTGCTATCTTCACAGGCAGCTTATGAGGGTTCTTATGGCCTTGACTGAGAGAGAAAGAGTGCACACACAGAAACACTCTTTGGAATTGGATTTACAGCAGAAATGGCCGGGCTTGATTTTTGCAAGGGCAGTCTTGAATGTAGAATACACCATTATTCCTTCTCTCAAAGGTTCCAGCTTGGGGCAGCCTACTCCTCCAGCCATAAGAGCTAGCTCAGTGGCTCTCAACCTTTCCAGACTACTGTACCCCTCTCAGGAGTCTGATTTGTCTTGCGTACCCCCAAGTTACACATCACTTAAAATCTTACAAAATCAGACATAAAAATACAAAAGTGTCACAGCACGCTATTACTGAAAAATTGCTGACTTTCATTTGTATCATATAATTATCAAATAAATCAACTGGAATATAAATATTGCACTTACATTTCAGTGTACAGTATACAGAGCAGTATAAACAAATCATTGTTTGTATGAAATTTTAGTTTGTACTGACTTTGCTAGTGCTTTTTATGTAGCCTGTTGTAAAACTAAGCAAATATCTAGATGAGTTGATGTTCCCCCTGCAAGATCTCTGCCTACCCCCAGGGGTATACATACCCCTGGTTGAGAACCACTGAGCTAGAGGCCAGCAATACCACCCCTGGGCTAGCCAGAGAGGGCCACTCAAGAGCAAAGCAACGCACTCCACTAAAGATGAGCCTCCTGCCTAGAGACTAGGGATGGAGACTACCCTCAAACTCTGATGCCCCACAATGCACTACTGACAGACTGAAAACTCAGCCCATCGGATTAAGAGTTTTGCAATAATTAGCACTTGCTTCCTCAGATTGTGATTTCTTGTCCTTTGACTGATGCACCTGGTTTTCATCTCTGTCACTTTCTCAACAGCTGATCTGAAGCTGTTCGGATGATAAATGTAGAAATAAGAATGACAGACATGTAACATACTGTTAAAGCCCCCACAATTTACCTGTGAGTTTCAGGATTTGTCTGACTCAGGAAAATAGCTGATCTTTCCTTTCCCACAGGAGACATAAAAATGTTTCCATTGGCAATAGATATTTTTGGACTCTGAACCTAGATGAGATTTGTACTAAAGATGAAGTAAATTTTAAATGATTTCTTTAGAGAGATTCCCTTCCACACTGATGCCTGAGTCTTCTTTTTTTTGGCTCTCAAATTCCTCTTGTTAAAAATCGCAAAAACCTTACTCAGATCAGCAGTTGGCCTTCTTTGGAAGTAGCTGATATACATGACCCTCCGCACTATCTTAGGTGCCAAAGTTTAAGTCAATTTGATTGACACTCTCCTTAAGCATACTTGGCTTAAAAGTGGACCAGGGACTCTTGATAACATTACACAAAACAAAAGAGCAGGGCAAGTGTTGTGCTCTTAGCAGCATCCTCCTCTGGTCAGTGAACAGGGACAACAGCCATTCCAGTCTTGTTTTTCTTTAAGCAGAGCAAAGACTCATTCTAATTCAGAAATCCCATGGTGTGTCTTGTTAGATAGCTGATTGCTCTACACTCTTTTTTATTTTTTTTAAGTGAATTTAGGGCTAGCAAAAGGTGCTCGATTGACAGCGCTGGTCACTGAAGTCCTTTGTGTACTGCATGTATAGAACATAGGCAGCTGCGCTGCAGTGTAAGCTCCCCTTTTGTCCACCCCACCCTACCCTCAATACATATGGAGAAAGTTTAAGGACCACAATGCCTTATTAGGAATGCTTGAAAAAAAACCCCAAATTACCAATGCAAGTTCTTGTGAGAAACACCTATCTGATTCTGCAACAACAAGGCCTAGGGCTAATGTTACCACGGTTTCAAACAGACATCTAGAATTTGCAGGTACAATATCAGTCAGAAGAGAAAATTAAACTTGTATCTTCCTGTATCACATGTGTCTACCTAAGCCTTTTTCTCACCACAAGGAATTCTTTGCAGACAGAATCATGCTCTTATTAGGTTATATGCTCCATATTCCTGCTAGTACAGGATTGTTCCCTACACTAAAGGGCTCTTTAACCTAGTGGAGAAAGGCATAACCAGAATCAGAATCAGTGGCTGGGGGTTAAAGACAGTCAAACTCAAACTAGAAATAAGGCATAAATTTTTAGCAGCAAGAGTGTGATGGATTCTCAGTCTCTTGTTGTCCTCAAATCAAGACTGAATGCCTTTCTGGAAAATATGCTTCAGTCAAACACAAGTTATGTGTTAGTCAATCACAAATTATTGGCCTCAATACAGAGTTAACTGAAAGAAGTTCTATGGCCTATGTTATACAGGAAGATCAGACTGACTGGGCCCTTCTGGTCTTGGAATCTATTGAAATCTTGTGAAACAAGTTTAACTAGAGTGGGACCAGATAGATACACCATCTTCACCATGGCAACTCTTTATCTGGAGGGGACAAATGGAACATCTACTCTAGTTCACCTTTAGTCACTTTCATGCACTGAAGTTCTAGAGGTGCTGAGGGAGCTTTGATCTGTGGTTTGCAAGTCAGACCCATGCTCCTCATGGCTAGTAAAATCAAATGGGGGGAAAGTGCTTGGTCTGATGGTGGTAGAGATTGCTAATATCTCCCTTTCAGATAAAGGGAGAGGGTGCTAGTTCCCCACAAAGAAGCATATATTAGGTTCATGGTCAAAAAATTAGTGATCTTGCCAGTTACCATCTTTTCTCTAATCTTAGAGATAATTATGGGCAGAGCATCTTGGGTGATATACGAAGTTCTCTGATATTCTTCACCCCTCCCCCCAATCTGGCATTCATTCTGGGATTACCCTGATCTTGCTGGGTGATTGTCTCTTCCTAGTGACAGGAAGGTCAGATGTCCATACTAATTTGATACTGGATGGTTTATTGCTGTCTCCTTTATATTCACTGGAAGAGGAAGAATGCAGCAGATTTCCAGTCTAAGGAGCTTCCTTCTCTGTTGCACTGAGTGAGACCAAAATGGATCTTCTTTTATAATCAGACCCAACCACATTGTGTGTCAAACACAAAGGCCCATGTTGAGGGCAGTGCAGGGCCACACTGCCACAGGGGCACTAAGGGGAGGGATTGTGCCTCAAGAACACTGTACAATATGCATGCCTCTGCCATGTTAATTATATGGGAAAGTGCTAAGGGAAGAGGGTTAGGATCATCTCTCTGTCTCTGACTGGGCAAGTTGCTCCCTGCTGGGGCACAGAAGTGGCAGTCCCTGTGCACTCCTGAGTACATGGACTGTGTTTGTCCCTGGCCCTTGAACAAGACACATAGGAGGCAGGAAAGGCTACTTGCTCCTTTCCCTACACTGCTCCTCTGCCCAAGTGCCTGGGAGGAGTGAGGAAGGCTGGCCTTTGGGTTAAGGCATTAGACTAGTCTTTGGGAGGGCTGGTTTTTATCCCTGGCTGTGCCACAAGGTTTACTGTGTGATTTTGGGCAAGCCATGTAATCTCTCTGTGACTCAGTTCCCCACCTGTAACATGGGGTTAATAATAATTCCTTTGTCTACCTTTCCTGTTTAAACTGTAAAGTTGTAGGGGTAAGTACCGTCTCTTATTATGTGTGCCTATCACAACGGAGTCTTCATTCTTAGCTGGGACCGCTCAGTGCTACTGCAATATGAATAATTAATAATAATGATAATAGCCCCTCTCCGTTTTGTTAAGGTTGCAGTAATTGGGAGTTGGGAAGAATGAAAAATGAGTTTATAGGTTACAGAAAACTTTTACAGTTTAAAGAACAGCAGCAATTTGAGGTAGATTTGTTAAAAAACCTCTTGGGCTGGATTTTGATCTCTCTCAGACCGGTTTAACCCCAGCAGAGCCACTCTTGACATATGTGGGTTTAAGTGAGATCAGAATCAGTCTCTCAGACACTGGTATGGTTCAGAGAGATCAGGGCACTAAAAAGTGGCAAAAGCATTGCAGTCATTTACAAATGTGAAGTACTACAATTAAGAATCACAGTGATTAACTAATACTAAAGCTGGAAAAAAAACATTTACAAAAATCCTGACATTTTCTTCCTGTTCTTCATTGAAATTTCAACAAAAAGTGCCATTAAAAATCAAAATTTGGAAATTTCAACCAGTTCTAAACTATGGTAAAACACAATACTAGGCCTGAGCAGCAACATTTATATTGGGAATTGGATTCTGAACCTTCCAGTGTTTGAGGGTGATTGGAACCAGGGTTTGGTTCAGCCCATTGTATTTCACTTGACACAGGTTCCATCAAAGTCAAGGCTGACTCTGCTCCTACCAATTTGATCAAGGAAGGCTCCATTTTGACTCACCTTTCATTGCTTATGCACCATCAGGTCCCCAGCTCAAATTGGAACTGTGATAATGTACGGAACCCTCTCTCTCTTGCGCGCACACACCCAGAAAGCCAAGGCAGTTTGAAGGACACACACACACACACACACACACACACACACACACACACACACACACACACACACACACACACCAGAAGTCAAGGCAGTGGGAAGGAGAAGACTCTGCTAATTAATTCCTTTCTAGTATCTGGCTAGCATCCAGCAGACATTACTGTACTTGGGTAACCCATTGGCATGTTTTCCAGGTTTCCTGCAAGTTTGTTACAGTCCCAGCTAGGGAGTCTTGGTTCTTTAGCTCAAGCGGTAGCAGTAGGTCCCAGTTGAATCCCTGGTGTGTTGCTCAATATGGAAGCCATCACCCCCACACGGACATTCCCAAATCTCCCTTTATCAGACACATTTATGCAAAACAAATGCTAAGCACATTTTGCAATTAGCAAAAAAAAAAAAAGAAGGAAAGAAAGAAAATTCTGTCCAACTCTATAGAAACACGAGTATATTTCCAGCCCTTTCCTTCCATTGAGTATCACTGATCAACTCATAAACAGAGGTCCTGTCCATACGTATCTCTATCCCCTTATGCGTATACATTCTGATACAATCTTTACTTTCATGATCACATGCCATTTCTGAATCACCACAATATTTCCCTAGCTGTATACTTTGTGAGCCTAAAAGAAGAAGAAGAAAAAAAAAGGAGTGCAAAAGGTATTGCATGTGTGCAACATGCAATGTCCAAGAGTCCTAACTCGATCAAATTAAAACCAGATCTCTCTGGAATACTCAAAGGCACTTCCCATCAAAGAAGGCTATTCCCGTGCCACAGTCTAACTTCCTGCCTCCCAACTCTTATGGCTGGTAGAGTTGTTCTAAACAAGATTGCAAAGATTTTTTCTTAACAAGAAAAGTTTTTTTTTTTTTTGGTGTCCACCTCATATTAAGAATTTGACTGAAACATTTTGGCCCAAACTTTAAAAAATAAAATAAAATAAAATAAAATAAGCCTTTACGCAAGTAAACAAGTGTGAACATCTCACTTTGAAAGGCAAAAGCTTTAGAAATTTCTGAATGACTGAAAATAGGGAATTAAAATGGAACCAGTATGCACACAACTGCCACTCTTGCTGTACTATCTATATAGAGGATGGAGATAACTATTCTTTAACACCAATGTAGAGAACCTCTCTCTTTCATTGTTAGGTTTCTAATAATATTTCCCTGACTTTGTCACTTTGCTTTACTATGCATGGTCTTAAACTGAGACAGATAGTATAGAATATTTTTTTAAAGTCACTCAGGCCCTGATTCAGGATAGCACGTAATTTCATATGCTTAACTTTAAGATAGGCTTAGGTTCCATTGACATCAAGTTAAACATGAGCTTAAGTGCTTTCTTAAATCAAGGCCCCATCGCCGATGGTTACATTTTAAAAAAACAAATACATTCAGTTTGCCATATGAAATAAGTAGTGGAGTCCATCTGGATTTAAGATGATGTTACTTGGAGTCTACTTAATTGTGGCAAGTTAGGGACAGCCGATGATGGTAATGCAACTAATCTGCAGCAATATAAAGGAAAGTGTGGGACACCGGGCTCTTATTGACAGCAAAAGCTTTTATTTGCTATTGCTAATGTTGTTGGCAAACCTTTCTGGAGTACTTTGCTAAAACTGGATTTTCATAGGGCAGGGTCATGTATTATTTATGGTGTTTGCATTTGATGATAACCTAGATGTTAGTTATTTAAATAACCAAAGGATAACAGCATAAAAAAAAAAAGCTATTGTGAAGAAGATAAAAAAACAGAAAGAAGGGTGGGGGGAGAAAATCTGTGTCAAACACAGTCACTAATAATTAGAAATCTGGAGACCTCATAGTCAGTGAACTGACCTGTTTCCACAGAAAACTTATGAAAATACATCATATCTGCTTTTATTTTTGTTCTGGATAAAAAGTGCACGTCCCTAATAAATACAGCAAATAAACAAATAATAGTTTTTAAAATAAGCCACCTCAGTGTTTCATGGAAATGCTGGCTTTCGCAAAGGCTTGTCCAACCACAACCTAAATAATTCAAAGCATTGTCATTAGGCAGCAGCAAAGTCCTCGTTCTAAAAAGGCACTTGCCTTATCACTCTACAGCAGATGCTTCAGTCAACCATTGGATATTGAAAACATAAATAATGAAACAAAATTTGGAGACAATAGTATCTGGGCTGGGGACAAAATACTCACGGATATTGTCAGTTTCTGAGTAACCAAGCAGCAAAAGCCCAAGTGACAACAATAGCAAGGAAAAGAATAGAGACAAGTGAGGAGGCCTGAATCTGAATAAGGCCTAGAGCTGCACATGCTGCTGTTACCGTAGAAACTAACCTCTCCCCTGAAGAGGTTTGCTGGGGCATTGTTTGTGGGACACAAGATGTGTCATACACCAGATGGTCGTGTGCTGTATAACTCAGTTATCTGAGAGGACAGAGTAAAGGAATGTGCACTACAGATCTCTTCAGAAGGCAGAGCAGGGCACCATCTGTTCTTTCAGACTGAAGGCACTTTTTTTTCCCCCAAGAAAGGGGGAGACCAAATTTAAAATGATTCACTATTCAGGAAAAAAAAAAATCCTGATACAGTCACCATATTTGACTTTCATTTAGCTAATTTTATCCTTGGGTTTTATGTCAGGTGAATTGCATTTTTACGCATGGGAGAGCGGCAATTATTTCTCTCTCAGGAGTCTATCATTTATAAATAAAACCCTCTGGAGACCTCATCGCTCCTTTACTATCTGAAACCCTCAAAACAATTTTAGCCATATGTTCTTTAAAGTCTCTCGCCTTGTCCCTTTAGTTATGTACAAATGTTTATACACCATGGGGGGAAAATAACTCTTCCTTTCCAGGAATTGTTCTATATTTCAGCCAGGAGCGGGCAGGGTGGAGGAGGGAGGAGGCACAAAAAAAAATCAGAATCGTAGTTTGGGTGATTGTTGGAGGAAGGAAATTTTAATTAGGGTATGTGTAATACCAAGCAGCGATGACTAACATGCCCAGTAGGTAAGGTGCAAATAGGCGTGGGCAGAAGAATAATCCCACATGGGCCTGCTCCAAAGTCCACTGAAGTCAATGGAAAGAATCACTGATTTCAATGGGCTAAGGATCAGGTCCCTGTGAACTCATGGGAGTGGGGAAACCAGAAGGAAAATTAAGATTCAGTACTTAAAATGTGCTTTAATGTTACAGTAAGGCTGAGAGCTTCAGTGCAAAGAAGTCGGGATAGTGGAAAGTTGTAGGAAACCTGAATTTGGCTCCTTTTTGCCCTCTGACACACTCAGTGTGGGAGTTAGTCACACACAAGTCATCCAGGAATGAAATTTAGCTCTCAGTGTTTTGTAATACTCTGTTAAAAATCCTATGCAGCAGATCCTGCTCTCTTCTCTATGGGCCAGATTCTGTGTTCTTCTGGTTCTGTGTTGAGTGCAGGACTGAAAAGGGCAGGGAAAAGGGACTTAAAACCACTTTTCTGCCTCTCAGTTCTGACCCCAGTCCTTGGGCTGCTGTAAATTACACGATTTTACAAAGTCCTCCAGAGCTGTTATGCCAGCATAGAACAGTTGTGGTGCAGTTCTGAGGATGAGGTCTCAACCACAGAGTGGATCCTGTGGAATCCTGGAAGGAGAGGATCCCTTACTCTCTCAGTCCCCAAAGAGATCCCCAGTACACAGCTTCACCAAGCTATGGTTATGCTGGTGGGTGGGACCTTTAACTTACAAAAAGTGAATTATATTTTCTCCTTGACATTCTCTGCCTTAAGGCTGCAATCACTTACATTTTAGGTGTTTCTGGTGTGTATATATATAACCCATCCATAAATGGCCCTCCCCCCAAATGTGGACAAAATTGGGAGAATAAAATGCCAGCTAGATTACACATTGAAGTAACAGAGACACCTTTGAAACCGCTGAAATAAACGTGTTTAAAATCTTTGAAATAATGGCTGCAGGTGCACGCAGGCTGGGGCAGTTATGAGTCTGGAGCTGCACGCAGGCAATTATGGAAAGACTTCTGGGTTTGAATAAATGTACATTTGGGTGATTTGGATTTCAAAAGACAGCAACTGTGATTAATAACTCAGCAGAATATAATCAGGGCCCAGGAGAGAAAAAAACAGCTTCCTACGTCTGGATAACTGCTGCACATCCTCTCCCTGGACACTGCCTGAGCAGCTGGGTTGTGTACACTGGAGATCTCCAGGGGTGGGAGAGGGAGGAATCCACAAGCCTCAAGACTACAGTAGTCTCTGTAAAACTTCCTACTCCCCTCACTCTGAACAGGGAAAGAGCCACTGGATCTACACAGACGTGGATCCGTTGGTCATACCCACATGCTTCTTCTGGGCTGCCCCTATATTCCTGCTGCATGGTGGTGAGCAGGGAGCCCTGGCAGAGATAGGTCTCATGGTGGACAAGGGATGTACAATCCCTTTATTCTGTTTCCGCTTGAGCAGCTTGATGACACTGGCTCCACTGCAGGCAAAGCCTTTGGGGACAGGGTTTGGGCCTCAGGGCATGCTTGTTTAATTACCAACAAGGAATGTACTGGGCATGACAAAATGGAGTTGAACATCAAGATTCACTGAAATCAATTGGAGTCCTTCCATTGTCTTCAATGGGCTTTCGATCAGGCCCCATGTGATACCAGGCCCAATGCATGCTAGTGGCTCAAAACGTCTTTATTTCTCAGCTATTTTTTTTTAACAAATGCTCCTCATTGAGAACTATGCACATGTGAAGTTTTAAAACACAACCATTCTTGTGTTACTCAAGCACCAAAAACAACAACAAAAATAGCGTGAACAATTTTTAAATCATGAAAGTCTCCTATTGCATGCCCCAAACTCAGTAGATTAAAAAAAAAGCTGGATGAATTTTTACCAAACATTAAAAAACAAAAGCACCTTTGGTCTGAGAACACCAGCATGAAAAACTGCAGCCCCAAAGGAAATGTACTAAGAATGTTCCAAGTACTTGAAAGTACTATGGAAAGACCATCTCAGCCCTACCTACAACATTCCCTACAGAAGTGAAACATCTCAGTTTAAGAAAGCAGTAAAGCTCATGCTTAAATCCATCTGTGTTCAGCAAAGCACTTATGCATGTGCTTAACTTCAATCTGTCTCTAAAGGCCTAGTTCACCCCAAGTTTCATGTGCTTGAAAGTTGTGGAACTGACCTCAATGCTACAGTAGTATCAACTCATCATTTCTACTAACTTATTTTTCACTAACCACTAACTTCCAATAATTAGAACAGGAGTACTTGTGGCACCACAAGTACTCCTGTTCTTTTTGTGGATACAGACTAACACGGCTGCTACTCTGAAACCTTCCAATAATTAATATCCACAACCTCTGCTTTGCTTATGTCTGGGAAATGTGGGCATTTCAGTATCTAAAATTTCTATGTACTCACTACGGGCCAAATCCTGGACCCTGGATACACTAGCTGGCTGGGCTGCATGCTGGGGATGTCCACAGGAGCTAAAGGGGACAGAACCCTCTTTCTAGGTTGTAGAGAGATAGAGGAGATGCTGCATGGTTGCAACTGCCCCTGTGGTATTCTGCTGCTCCTTTCCATGAGAGTGATTGACCCTGAAGCTGTGTAGATAGTGAAAAATGCCTGAGATTTATCTACCAGACAGCTTCTACCAGTTACCACTACATGATTTATCTATACTAGAGCTTCCATCAACTACCACAACACTACAGCCATGCTACACTACCTATTTGCGCTACAGTTATACCTGCTACCATTATGCCGCAGCCACATTACACAGCCTAGCTACACTACTTCCATTAGCTACCACTGGTGGAGAATTACAGCTACTAGGTTTGCTAGTGCAGAGGTGGCCTAGGTGTGTACTTCAGAACTGCTGCTGTCTGCTCTACTTTGGGCTCCATCTAATGCCTGTGAAGCTTCCATATTCCTGAGGGCAGGGGAGCATCCTGCACAATTATTTGATTTCCATGCATGCTTTATGCATGTGCCATTTCTATGCATGGCTGCTGTGCTCACCTGGACTCATACAACTTGGCAAGTCTTCATCCAGCTATTTATGATTACTGTACACACATGCAGGTTAAGCATTTTCTTCTACTTATACGCTATGCATTACACTACCCAGGTAAGCCAGGACGAGAAGGAATATTTTGAATTAACACTTAAAAAAATCACCATAGGGAAATAACATCTATGAGGTGATAAAAAAAAAAGAAGAGAGAAATGGGATGAAATTATCATTTACTGTAGCGCCAAAGACCCCTAGTCATAGACCAGGACACAGGCACCCACTTTCCATTGTTCCGGGGGGTGCTCAACCACCGGCTCTGCCATAGGCCCCGCCCCCACTCCACCCCTTCCCCCAAGGTCCCACCCCCACCCTACCTCTTCCGGCCCCCACCCCCTTCCTGCCCAGTTCTGGCCCCTCTCCCGAGCGCACTGCGTCCTTGCTCCTCCCCCCTCTCTCCAGCCTCCTGCACACTGCAAAACAGCTGATTGCAGCGGGCAGGAGGGAGGGGGAAGCACTGAACAGCGGGGCCCACCGGCAGGCAGGAGGTGCTGGAGGGAGGGGGAGGTGCTGATAAGGGGCCTGCTGGTGAGTGTTCAGCACCCAGCATTTTTTCCCTGTGGGTGCTGCAGCCCCAGAGCACCCACAGAGTTGGCACCTATGGACCAGGGCTTTGTTGTGCTAGGTGCTGCTGCACAGGCACAGAACAAAAAGATGGCCCCTGCCCCACAGGGTTTGCAGTCTAAGTATAGGACACCAGACAACAGAAGGATACAGACAGAGGGGAGTACAAGAAAACAATGAGACAATATTGGTCAGCATGATGGGCAGTGGTCTCTGCACACCAGCAACCTAACTGCTATCAAGTTTTTTGTAGGCATCACAGGAGAGTTTTAAGGAGGGCAGTGGTTGGCTGTGTAGCATAAGGGGCACAAGAAAAAACTGGGTCACACTTTATATGGAGAATACATTTATAGATAGTTTATAAAAGTTTAATAAATAACATATTTCTTAATAAACAGCTATCTATAGTAATAGATGGTAGAATCCTACAGATTGCTCTTAATCATGGTTTATAACCATCTATATCACTTTCTACTCATGTGCTTAGGGACAACTATAACACTGCTCATGTCTATACTATGTTTATATAATCTACTTCTTATTTATTAACACTTTCTAAATCATTTATCTGTGTACCCTTAATATAAGTAGGCTTAGCAGAATACAATTTTTACTTTTTTATACTTTCGATATACAGTATCGATAGATACTGTTGATTATGATATGTCAGCATTTTTAAATTTTTATCAATTAAAAATTTCACAATTGTGCAAAATTATGGATTTAAAGCTTTTTTTGATTTGTATTTATTTAAATTACCAGTTATGGGAAATTGTGAAGAAAAGCCAGACAATGGGGTGGCGGGGAGGGAGAGAGTGAGACAATTATTAAATGACAGTAAATGTTGAGAGTCAAAAAGTTTAAGCTTTATAATTGTTAAAACACAAATTGTCAACATCACATGTCAAAATATATAAAGAAAATATCCTCAAATCAAACTCTAATAAGTTCTCAAGCAGCATTTTACTTACTTCGCCTATCTGTAAATTTCAGTGATCACTGATGGAAATATTTTGTCGGTTTGCATGTGTATGGTGAAATTTACTCACATTTGCCAATAAAAATATATTCTTTTCAAGCCTAAATGTAAAGTGGGACTAAACTGAATGGCTTTTCCCCCCAGCAACTTCTTTGTAACACCATCCACAAGATGGTCAGTGTCCAACTTCCCTCCCAAATAAAAACAATGTGCAGAGGCGTTGTTAAGTAGATTTGAATAGGATAGTTAATAATAATAAAACTTGTTCCATTATAATGAATAAAACTGACAAATAACATCCAGGGGAATGATAGAGAGTTTGTTTTCAGGGCAAAACCCAAAAGATAGATGTCAACATTTCTGTTTCTAGAAGCTAGACCAAAGAAATGAATGTCCAAAAATCTGCTGAATAGCCGCAGCTTTTAGAGCTGCCACATATTGATATGATAAACTATTAGGAACAGAAAACAGCTACAAAATATTTCAGCACAAGTGGCTTTAAAAAAACTAGGCAAAATGTAGAGACAATAGACCCTTAGTTATATTTATGCATATGGTAAATTATGGCAAGGAAATTACAAAAGACTCTTATTATTCACCCCTAAAAGATTTGCTACTCTCTGTTCCAAGCAAAGCCTGTGGAAGATTGCAGATCCTACTCCTGCACCTGGCTGAGTGATTTACCAGAAACTTGACAGGGTCGTGAAAGCTTTATTTTCTTTGTTCCATGGGTGCCTGCCATGGAGAGCCAAGGCTGGATTAACTGATTCTAAATCCCTGGGCAGTTTGCCAGAGCAATGCTAACGCTGAAGAAAATGGAACTTCCCGGAATGATTTCAGGACCAGCTCTATGTATTCGTTCTTCCTATGTTCAAAAACCATGGGAAGAAAGTATAATGCCTCATGTCAAGCTGGTAAGCTTTTCCCCATAGGGTTTGCTAGTGTGGGAGTTATGTGAGCATTCTGCCTACCTTGGACAATGCTTTTTCTTTGGGCCTGTTCTTCTTCTCTGGCAGCACTCCGTCACTAGTAATATGGGTGTCTTCACACTGAAGAACATACTGTATTAGGATAATCTGCATGGACAAGTCTAACAACATGCCTATCCAGTGCCTCCATTTTCTTTCTTGCTAGCATAGCCATTTTGACTCCTAGCACTGCCATGTCCACTTTTAGCACACTGTCATTCATAGTGCTCCAAGCTGGGTTAAACCTTGTTGTCGGCTGAGTTAAAACCTTGTTAAAACTGATGTGTGAACAGATCTTTCACTTAAGATAGTTGTAAGAGACAGTTGAGGGTCATAGCTTAAACAAGGCATAATGGAGTCTGCCCAGAAACTAGCACCATGTAGGCAGGGGGTTCCCCTGGGGATTGTTCTGCCCAGGTGGGTAGGTGTGTCTATGGGTGTGGAAAAGTCTAGTGGGGGAGGGCAGACTAGAAACAGAGAGACTGAGGGAGAGCAAGAAAGCTAGGTAGGAGCCTGTAATCATGGGGTGACCTTGGGAGCAGCCTAAAGAGAGCTTTTGGCTAAAGAAGCTTGGGGCTGTAAGCAAAGCAGCTATCCTGATTTTGGACCCTCAGGACTTCATACATTCCTTGTAAATAAACAAGATTGCAACAAAGAAAATGCCAGACTCCATCATCAATTTCTACTCCCAACTGGAACATCCCCGGGGCCCTGAACTGTGCCTAGCCACTTGTGTCAAAAAGAGGTAAGAATCACCATTTTGGATCAAACTTATCGGCCATCTAGATGAGTGTCTTCCACCAGATGCTTCAGAGGCAGGTGCAAGAAATTCTGCAGTAGACAGTGATGGGCTAACCTCCCGCAACGGAAAGTTTCTTCCTAACTCCCAGTAGACAGAGTGTGGATTATGCTCTGAAGTATGCAGGTTTGCATCCCTTCCAAACCTCTATTTTTGGGGGTTTATTTTAGTATTTGCTATTCTTCCTCTGCATAGTCTTGTTGCTCGTGTAAGTGGCTAATCCCTTTTTGAATCTAAGTCTCAATTATATCCTGGGGCAATGAGTTGCACGTTGAGAGTTATGTGTAAAAGTACTTTCATCAGTTTTGAATTTGCCTCCTTTCATGTGCAATGACTGTCCCCTAGTCACAGCTGCCATGTTTTATGCAGCTCAATGTGTGACATTTTATGCACATAATTTAATGAGTAAATGTGCATAGTGGGATTTTCAAAAGCACGTAGGCACCAAACTCACATTGATTTCATTTGGTAAACTTGAAGGAAGCGATGTGAGATCAGGGGGGTTGGGGAGAAGCGGGAGGGTCTAGTACACAAGGTTAGAGCTGAACAGGTGGATCAGGGATTTTAACAGTAGGGCAGTTGGACATTCCTTTTGCTTAGTGCTCATGTTTCCTGGGAAGAGAAGGTTCCTAAGGTTACGTACCCGTATAGGCAAGGTGCCGATTAGCTCATCTCACTGATTTGGAGGGAGACTGCCTGATTCTGGATGAATTTTTAAGCAGTTTTAAAAATACCTCCCTTTTGTGCTGAAGAATTTTGTTGTGTGCACTCCAGACATTTATAGAGTCCAAGGCCAGAAGGGACCATTGTGATCATCTAGTCCGACCTCCTGCATAACACAGGCCACAGAACTTCCCCAAAATAATTCCTAGAGCATATTTTTTTAGAAAACGTGCAATCCTGATTTAAAACTTATTATTGATGAAGAATCCACCACAATCTTTGATAAATTGTTCCAGTGGTTAATTACTCTCACTGTTAAAAATGTATGCCTCATTTCTGGTCTGAATTGGTCTAGCTTCAATTTCCAGCCACTGGATAATGTTATAGCTTTCTCTGCTAGACTGAAGAGTCTGTTATTAAATATTTGTTCCCCATGTAGAAACTTATAGACTGTAATCAACTCACCCCTTAATCTTTGTTAAGATAAATAGACTGAGCTCCTTGAGTCTATCCCCATAAGACATCCTTTAATAATTCTTGTGGCCATAAGCACCAACTCCATGGGTGCGCTGGGGCTCAAGCAACCACGGACTGTGGCCCCACCCGCGCTCCACCCCTAACCCACTCAGCCTCTTTCCCCATGGCCCCATCCGTGCTGCACCTCTTCCCACCCCCGCTCTACCTCTTCCCTCTGAGGCCCCCCACTACTTGCTCCTCTCCGCCTCCTCCCCTGTCAGTGGCCCATAAGGCAGAATGGGACAGAAAGGAGCAAGGAGCGGGCGGACAGGGCCTCAGTGGCGGAGAAGAGCAAGCGGTGGGCGGGCGGGGAAAGTCTTGGGGGAGAGGGCAGAGAGGAGCAGGCAGGAGGCACTCAGGGGAGGGGGCAGAGAGGCCTCAAGGGGTCTTTGGGGGAAAAGGCCGAGTGGAAGTGAGGCCTCAGGGCACAGCGGGGCGGAGCACCTATTGACAAAAACAAAAGTCAGCCCCATGGGTGGTGGGTGGAGCCCCCCTTAGGGGAGGCTAGCCCCTGGCTCTACCCCTTTTGCCCGCACCCCTGTGCACAGCTGAAGCCCTGAGACCTACTGCCCCTCCCCTGTGATTAGGGCCACAAGTCCCCCTCCCCCCCCAGAGGAGTACTGAGTGCCCCCACCCCTTGGCTGGAGGAGCTCCAGGTCAGCTGAAGCCCCAAGCCCCCACCCGGAGGTGCCCCGAGTCCCGCCCTGAACCAGCGGAGCCATGGGTCAGCTGCAGCCGCATCACGCTTCCCCTCCCCAGCAGGGCCGGATTAACCTTTTGTGGGCCCGGCATCAAACATATTTGTGGGCCCCCATGGGGGCAAAGGAGCATGGCATGGGGAGGTCGGTCCCTAGAGCAAGGGGCCAGCCAGGGACAAAGCATGGTGGGGCTGGCCCCGCTCCACCCAGCCCAGTGCAAGGGCCCTGTTTACAAACCAGCAGTTGCCAGACGCACACTGGCCTGCCCAGCCCTGTGCTGCCAGTGTGCCCCTTCGCCTCGGTGGTGGGCCCATGCCATGCCACACAGCCCCCGACTCCCTATGCCCCCCGGAACTGCTATGCCCAGCAGCCCCCCACACAGACCCTTCACCACAAATGCACAGCGACATGCACACCACCACCCCTGCCCAGCACCCCCCCCCCACACACACAGCTGCACCACTACTGTCCAATGCACTTTCCCACAGCCCACCACCGCAACTACACAGCACACAGGGCCGGCCCACAACATTTTGGCACCTGAGGCAGGGAGCTCAAATGACGCCCCCATACTCCCTCACTTGAGCCAAAACTTTGAAAGGTCTCAATTCTGCCTTCTTCCTGTTCTACTCCTCTCATGGTACTGCTCTGCTACCTATCCCAATAAAGGAGAACTAACAACTTAAAATGCCTTGTTCAAAAATTTTAAGTAACACTTAACTTAGAATCATAGAATATCAGGGTTGGAAGGGAGGTCATCAGGAGGTCATCTAGTCCAACCCCCTGCTCAAAGCAGGACCTAATCCCAACTAAATCATCCCAGCCAGGGCTTTGTCAAGCTTGACCTTAAAAAACTCTAAGGAAGGAGATTCCACCACTTCCCTAGGTAACCCATTCCGGTGCTTCACCACCCTCCTAGTGAAATTTTTTTTCTTAATATCCAACCTAAATCTCCCCCACTGCAACTTGAGACCATTACTCCTTGTTCTGTCATCTGCTGCCACTGAGAACAGCCGAGCTCCATCCTCTTTGGAACCCCCTTTCAGGTAGTTGAAAGCAGCTATCAAATCCCCCCTCATTCTTCTCTTCTGCAGACTAAACAATCCCAGTTCCCTCAGCCTCTCATCATAACTCATGTGCTCCAGCCCCCTTATCATTTTTGTTGCCCTCCGCTGGACTCTTTCCAATTTTTCCACATCCTTCTTGTAGTGTGGGGCCCAAAACTGGACACAGTACTCCAGGTGAGGCCTCACCAATGTCGAATAGAGGGGAACGATCACATCCCTCCATCTGCTGGCAATGCCCCTACTTATACTGCCATAATGCCGTTAGTCTTTTTGGCAACAAGGGCAAACTGTTTACTCATATCGAGCTACTCGGCCACTGTAACCTCTAGGTCCTTTTCTGCAGAACTGCTGCCTAGCCACTCGGTCCCTAGTCTGTAACAGTGAATGGGATTCTTCCATCCTAAGTGCAGGACTCTGCACTTGTCCTTGTTGAACCTCATCAGTTTCTTTTGGCCCAATCCTCTAATTTGTCTAGGTCCCTCTGTATCCTATCCCTACCCTCCAGCGTATCTACCACTCCTCCCAGTTTAGTGTCATCTGCAAACTTGCTGAGAGTGCAGTCCACACCATCCTCCAGATCATTAATGAAGATATTGAACAAAACTGGCCCCAGGACCGACCCTTGGGGCACTCTGCTTGAAACCGGCTGCCAACTAGACATGGAGCCGTTGATCACTACCCGTTGAGCCCGACAATCTAGCCAGCTTTCTATCCACCTTCTAGTCCATTCATCCAGCCCATACTTCTTTAACTTGCTGGCAAGAATACTGTGGGAGACCGTATCAAAAGCTTTGCTAAAGTCAAGGAATAACACATCCACTGCTTTCCCCTCATCCACAGACCCAGTTATCTCCTCATAGAAGGCAATTAGGTTAGTCAGGCATGACTTGCCCTTGGTGAATCACTTTCCTCTGCTCTAAGTGCTTCAGATTTGATTCCTTGAGGACCTGCTCCATGATTTTTCCAGGGACTGAGGTGAGGCTGACTGGCCTGTAGTTCCCCAGATCCTCCTTTTTAAAAGATGGGCACTACATTAGCCTTTTTCCAGTCATCCGGGACCTCCCCCGATCGCCATGAGTTTTCAACTTTCAAATGCCTGAACAGCAAGTGTAACTTTTCTTGTCTGCATAGTAAACACTGGCATTTTTATCTGTTTGAATAATCAAAGTGGTGCTTTTTGTGCCTTCTTGGTTGCAAAGATTTGAACTGCTTCCTGCTGAAGGTCCACGGTCTGGGCCAGCTCATGCTCTCTTGAGATGGTTGCAAGGCCGACCAGCCTCTCCTGTGTCATTGTGGAGCGTAGATGTGTTTTTATTAACTTAGAGAAGCTGCGTTCTCCAATGGCAACTGTTACAGGAAGTGTTAGAAGTATGTTCAGAGCAACAAAAGCATTTGGAAAGAGGGTGGTCATCTTATTTGTGCACATATATTCCAGAACAGCCTTTGGAGTTGCTCCTGCTGAAATGTATCTTGAAAGGGCTATCTTGAAAGTTCATCACCTAAATCATTTGCATCAATATTGCATATGTCATCATGTGCCAACACTGTCTCTAGTGCCCTGCATTGCTGGTAGGATGACCAGACAGCAAATGTGAAAAATTGGGACGGGATGGGGGGTAAAAGGAACCTATATAAGAAAAAGACTAAAAAATTGGGACTGTCCCTATAAAACCGGGACATCTGGTCACCCTAATTGCTGGTGTAGGTCTTCTTCAGGTATAGTGAGGAGTTTTGGAATATCATACAACATCCCAAATATACTATTATGTTCCTTGAGCTGCATTAAATGTTCTTCAACTGACTGTATTGCACAATCTAGCACCTGGTTAAAGAATTCAACTTTGAATTGTTGTTTGGGGTCTCTTATGGGATTATCCTGTGCCTTATAATCAAAATGTCTTCTTTTTCGTGACTCTTGTATTCTTGAATGGGTGGGAAAATAGCTTCAGTGTGAAGTTCCTCTGCCAACTTCTGTGCACTCTTCAGAACGTTTTGAAATCCCTCATCTGACCGGTAAGACTGTAGGTATGACTTTGCTTTGTCCAGTTGTTCCATTGCTCCAGATATATCAAGGTCAACACCTTGGAGTCTCTTGCTTACAACATTTATTTCAAACAGTATGTCATGCCACAACACTAAGCCACACAGAAATTTGAAGTTATGTATGTTTCTGGTGATTCCATTTCCCTCCGCCACTGTTCTCCCATGAACAGTTCCTGTCATAACATTATCCTCCATAATGGCAACTATGGCATCATCTATCTTCCCAATTTGGCGTTTGATAGGCTTTATTGCCTCCACTCGACTTTCCCATCGTGTGGCACTCAGTGGTTTCAGTGTCAGAGAGAATGTTCCCAGATGTTGCTTCAAAATTTGCCATCGATGAGTTGATGCAGAGAAAAATACATAGATGCTTTGAATTACATTAAAAAATTCAGCAGCCTCACTAGAAGCTGATGCTGCATCACTGACCACCAAGTTCAATGAATGAGAACTGCATGGGACAAAAAAAGCTCTAGGGTTTAACTCTCAGATCTGTGTCGGCACTCCTCTGTTCTTTCCTCTCATGTTGGCACCATTATCGTAGCCTTGACCTCTCATGTCAGCTATCGCAATTCCCGTATCTTCCAGCTTTTTAAGAAGCACATTTGTCATACCAGCTCCTGTAGTATCATCAATGTCAATAAATTCTAGAAAATGTTCTCTGAAGTCACAATTGCAGGGACATTTTCACTAGGTTCTGTTGTTGTTACAAAACACACCATTAAAGTATCAGAGGGGTAGCCGTGTTAGTCTGGATCTGTAAAAAGCGACAGAGTCCTGTGGCACCTTATAGACTTACAGACGTATTGGAGCACAAGCTTTCGTGGGTGAATACCCACATGCGTCTGACAAAGTGGGTATTCACCCACGAAAGCTTATGCTCCAATGCTTCTGTTAGTCTATAAGGTGCCACAGGACTCTTTGTCACCATTAAAGTAATTTGTTCCGTATGGCTGATGTCAGGTGTGCAGCCAGAATAACAGAGTAATATCTTGCCACAATCTTCTGTTTGACTTTTGTTCCCAGTAACTGTATGATCTCATTTTAAATTGTTTTTCCAAGGTAGTGGTGTGTGTACATTTCTTGGGTGGTGACTCTTCTTAGATGCTCCTGGAGTACAACATCAAACTCAGCCATCAGCTCTACAATTTTAAGGAAGTTTCCATTATTTGGCACATACAGTGATCTGAAGTGCCACGCAGTGCTAGGTTTTGGGTACAGGAGCGGCGCCAGGGTTTTTGCCGCTCTAGGCGGCAGCGTTCCTCCTCTGAGCATTCGGCGTCGGGGGGTCCTTCCGCTCCACGTCTTTGGGGCACTTTGGCGGTGGGTCCTGGAGCAAGTGAAGGACCTGCCTCCGAATTTCCGCTGAAGACCCGGAGCGGAAGGATCCCCTGCCACTGAATTGCCGCCGAGGACAGCAAAATGCCGCCCCCCAAATCCTGCCGCCCTAGGCGACTGCCTAGGGTCGCCTAGTGGAAGCGCCGGCCCTGTTTGGGTAGCAAGCATTCTCACAATGGCAATGAGCCTTTTCAGAACATTTTGTCAGTAAATTTGTTAGTCTCTAAGGTGCCACAAGTACTCCTGTTCTTCTTTTTGCGGATACAGACTAACACGGCTGCTACTCTGAAACCTGTCATTATGCAAGGCACTGCATTTAGCCGTATGGAGTGGAAATCCATCAACCTCATATAAAATTTGTTAGTCTCTAAGGTGCCACAAGTACTCCTGTTCTTCTTTTTGTCAGTAAAGAGACTCTGATGCAATCGTCTCTTGATGCTGATCATCTATGGTGGCCTTTAACCGTAGTCTCATCTCAAGCTCTTTCCACCTATGGAATGCTCTCTGGTGATTTGCTGCCTTCTCATGACATGCCAGATTTCTAGCCAGATTTTTCTAGTTCAGGGGTAGGCAACCTTTCAGAAGTGGTGTGCCGAGTCTTCATTTATTCACTTTAATTTAAGGTTGTGTGCCAGTAATACATTTAAACAGTTTTTAGAAAGTCTCACTCTATAAGTCTATATTATATAACTAAACTTTTGTTGTATGTAAAGTAAACAAGGTTTTCAAAATGTTTAAGAAGCTTCATTTAAAATTAAATTAAAATGCTGATCTTACGCCGCCAGCCTGCTCAGCTCGCTGCCAGCCTGAGGTTCGGTTCACCTAGGCCAGCAGCGGGCTGAGCGGGGCCTGCACTGATCAGTTGGCAAGAGCAAATGAACAAATACCCAGTTTACCAAAACAGTTTGTGTTTTCTTCTCGGTCACTGATAAAAATATTAAATAGCGTAGGGCCAAGAACCGACGCCTGCAGAATCCACTGGAAACACACCTGCTTGATGACAATTCTCCATTTACAGTTACATTTTGAGGCCCAACAGTTAGCCAATTTTTAATCAATTTAATGCATGCCATGTTAATTTTATATCGTTCTAGCTTTTTAATCAAAACATCATATGGTACCAAGTCAAATGTCTTACAGAAGTAACGTCAACACTGTTACTTTTATCAATCAAACTTGGAATTTCATAAAAAAAGATATCAAGTTAGTTTGAGAGGATTTATTTTCCCATGTTTATTTTGATAGACTTGAATGGACCAACGTGAGATCAGGGAGGCTAGTAAGAAAATCTCTCTGCTTCTAATTGCCATAGCTTGAGAGTGCTGAAGATCCATGAGGGTGATGTGATCTAATAGTCTGAACATAGGACTGGGAGCCAAATACTGTATCTCTTTGAACCAGAGAGTTCAGATCTCTCTGTGGCCTTGGGGAAGTCATGTAGGGCCAGATCCAATTTCTGTTAAAATCTATGGAAAGACACTTATCGTCATAAGCACTGACTCTGTGGGTAGTCCAGCTCTGGAGCACCCACGGAGAAAAATTAGTGGGGTCCTTAGCACCTACCGGCAACCAAGCTCCACTTCCTCTCCCCCCACTCCCGCCCGCTGCCAGCCCCTGATGATCAACCCTCCCCCTCCCTCCAAGTGCTGGGAGGGAGATGGAGGAGTGGGGATGGGGTGCGCTCAGGGGAGGGGGCAAAAAGAGGTGGGGCGGGAAGAGGTGGGGTGGGGGGTAGGACAGGCCCGGAGCTGGAGTGGGGGCGGGAAGAGGCAGGGGTAGGGGCTTGGGGGAAGGGGTGGAGTGGAGGCAGGGCCTGGGTTTGACTGGGGTTGAGCACCCCTGGGGAAAATTAGAAGCCCATGCTTGTGGTCATAGGCCTTGAAACTGCAAAGACTTACACACATGCTTAATTTATAGTTGTGTATAGTCTCATTGAAGTCAGTGGGACTACTCAAGTGTAATAAATTAAGCACGTTTACATTTTTGCAGATTTGGGGTCACAGACAGGAATTGGATTAGGCCCTTAGTCTCTGCATCTTTTTTTCCTCTTATACCACCCCCCATCAGTAAACTGGGAATAATAATACTTATCTACCTCAGCAAGGGGATATGAGCATTAGTTAGTTTAAAACTATTTTCAGTTTTACTCTTAAAATTCCTGAAAAAACTCTTCCTTTATTCTACCTTTTTTGTTTTTTTTGAAGAAGCAATTTGCTTGCCCAAAACTTTCCAGCAAGATGGGTGGGGATGGAGGCCTTGGAATATCTCCATCTTCTTCAGAACTGATGATAAAACAACAATAGGTGCTTCTAATAACAACAGGTGTTAACTTGCTGCAGTAAAATGACTATTTAATCTGCTAATACATCAAGTTATTTCTTCTGCTTCTAGTGTTTGAACACCGCATTTGCCCATTAATGTATTTGAAATGGGCCCAGTTTATAATGGGGGAAACTTTTCAGGTGAAAATATCCAGATTTTGTTCTTTTTTGTGATTCTTCTGTCAAAGGGAAGGGAAAAAATTGTCATCTTGGCAGAAGCACTTCTAATTCTGCAACTACCAAATATCAAAATAATAGGGACTTTGCATGGAGCAAGGCCCTGAATTGCCTTTCGCTTTATTATTATTTGTCTTACAGTAGTGCCTAAAAGCCCCCAAATCAGGACCTCATTTTGCTAAACACTGAATAACCCTATTGTAAGAAACAGTCTCTGCTCTGAAGGACTTACAATCTAAGCAGACAAGATAGAGGGTGGGAAGGGAAACAGAGGTGAACAACAAAATGACTTGCCCCAAAAATCACACAGTGGCCAAACCAAGAATAGAACCCAAGTGCCCAGAGTCAAAGTATAGTCCCCCTATCTGCTAAATTATACTGTTCTTACCTTTTCAAGGGAAACAAAACCCAAACCACTCTTTTCTGTCATGTATGAACTTGGAGTTGCTTTAAAAAATGGGGTAGAACAGTATACAACCAAGGCCTTGTCTACACTAGATCAGCTTTCCATGGAACATTTACTTCCCCAAACTATTTTAAAACATTATTGTGTCCACTTACAGAAAGTCTCCAAATAGTTTACAAGGGCACTAACTACCATTCCGATAATGCTTCAATGGGGCTCATTGAGTCTCCATTGTTTCAGTGCCAGTACGGAGAGAGATTAGCTGCCACAGTTCAACTAGTCCTCTAGTAAGTTCAAAGCTGATTGCAAAGAGTTACGAAAGGATCTCACAAACTGGGTGACTGGGCAACAAAATGGCCAATGAAATTTAACGTTGAGAAATGCAAAGGAATGCACATTGGACAACATAATCCCAACTATACATATAAAATGATGGGGTCTAAATTAGCTATTACCACTCAAGAAAGAGATCTTGGAGTCATTGTGGATAGTTCTCAGAAAACATCTGCTCAATATGCAGCAGCAATTAAAATAGCTAACAGAGTGTTAGGAGCCATTAGGAAAGGGATAGATGATATGACAGAAAATATCATAATGCCACTATATACATCTGTGGAATGCCCATACCTTGAATGCTGCATGCAGTTCTGGTCATCCTTTCTCAAAAAAGATATATCAGAAATGGAAAAGGTACAGAGAAGGGCAACAAAAATGATTCAGGGTATGGAACAGCGTGTATTTCAGGAGAGATTAAAAAAACTGGGACTATTGAGCTTGGAAAAGAGACGACTGGGAAGGGATATAGAGAGTCATAAAAAATCATGAATGGTGTGGAGAAAGCCAATAAGGAAGTGTTATTTATCCCTTCACATAACACAAGAGCCAGTGGTCACCCAATGAAATTAATGGCCAGCAGGTTTAAAACAAACAAAAGAAAGTACAACACGGTCAACCTGTGCAATTCATTGCCAGGGGATGTTGTGAAGGCCAAAACTATAACTGGATTAAAAAAAGAATTAGATAAATTCATGGAGAATAGATCCATCAATGGCTATTGGCCAAGATAGTCAAGGATGCAACCCCAGGCTCTGGGTGTCCTTAAGTCTCTGATTGCCAGATGCTGGGCCTGGATGACAGGGGATTGATCACTTGATGATTGCCCTGTTCTACTCATTTCCTTTGAAGCATCTGGCATTAGCCACTGTCGGAAGACAGGATACCGGGCTAGATGGACCATTGGTGTGACCCAGTATGGCTATTCTTATGTACTACTGTCCCACAATGCACCAGTGGTCTTGAAAATCTTCCAGCATGCATTGCTTCTTGAAACTGAGCTGGAAATGTGGGATAAGAACCCACAGGGCATTTCAGCCAAAATGGTTTAAGACAGAGCTAGTGTAGCCATGAGGCAAATCTGCAAGCATTCTTAACATAATTCACTTTGGCTAGCATGAATGCAACGAACCGTTTTTGCTTAAACCAACTTTATACAATTAATTCAACCACAGTCATTACCGCTCGCTAGTTGTAGATAAGGACCCAGAGTCCCTTACAACCACAAGCTGTTCAGCCCCATCTATTATGGGAGTTGGTTACAACAGGACAGCAGCCAACAGAGTTCAAACATAGGGCAGAAGACTCTGCAATGTCTCTACACTCATTCCCCTCTTATTTTTAAAAACCACTCTTTGGAAAGACTTTAAAAAAATCAACCTAACAAAGAGCAGGAAAGATATATGAGCAAGGGAAGTGGTGGATTCTCTAGTTCTTCATGTCTTCAGATTAAGACTGAATGCCTTTCTGGAAGACAACCTTTAGTCAAACGTGTTATTAGGCTTAATGCAGGGGTAACTGGGTGAAAAGTAATGGCCTGTGACATACAAGAGGTCAGTCAAGCTGATATGCTGGTCCCTTCTGACCTTAAACTCTATGAATGTATGAAACATGGTTCAGTTTTGTAGTATATGAAGGATCAAACCATGTTTTAACCACATTGGGTGCTACTTCGTTGTAACTGAATCTGCAAAAAGTGCATTTTTCTATAGCATATCTAAGATTATATCAACAAATTAACTGATGAGGAATGTGGCATGCCTTGGCAGCCAGAAATACAAGAGGAAAGTGTGATATAGTGTTATAGATGTAAACCTGCTTTTTCTTGTAACAAAGGTCTCTTATAGGTAGCACAGTTTATATATGTAACCCTTCTGCCAGGTGGAGTCAGCAGCAACCAGGGCCATGTTCAGTATCTAGGGGTTCCTTTTTGAACAATACAACACAGAACCAGCTCAAGCCCCCACCCAGTAACCTGGGAAAATTACACAACACCCTTGGGCGCCTCTCAGAGGCGATACTTCCCCACTCGCAAGCATAGAGTCCAAGACTAGAAAAGAAACTTTTAATGAAATGGGGGAAGACACCCAACGTTAATTAGGGAAATGCCGCAAGCAGGATTCATAATCATAAAACTGTGAGCAGGACACCACCCCAGAGTGCATGGGGCAATGTCTTCTGCCTCATGTTCTTGAGTTCTACAACCAACAGTTCTTTTTCTGTGCCTCTCTCTGCTCCCTTACCATACCCCACTCACGGTGGTTGTCCTTGGTCAGTGAGGACCCAGGGTTCAGAGGTGCAGCTGTGTGAGTTCACCGCCCACCTGGGGAAGAAGGCACCTTGCTTGCTCTGCCATCTGAGCACTTACTCTGGCTGGCCACTGCACCAGCTGTGATCCCGATCTGCTGGCCGCCTCACCAGCTGCTGGTCCACTCGCTGGTCACCTTCTGCCACCTGTCTCTCTGCTGTGACCTCTGCAGGTCAGTCTCTTGAGGTTCCACACAGCTCTTAGTGATTTTCAGCTCTAAGGCTGGGCAGAGATACTGTCCCACCACAAGTGATTATCAGCTCTTTTGAGCACTTAAAATAACAAAAGACTCCTAATGGAGCCTATTCATCTCTATCTTTGAATAATGGGGAAGAACAGGTTAAACCAGACTGGGAACCCTTAGGGAGGGTCCACTCCTCCTGTCTGGGACACCTGTCCCCACCCCTCTCTACTTTCACAAGGGTCTGGCATTCAAGACCCTGGCTTAATGAGGTCCTTTCAGCTGAGGGTGACCTCCTCATTTGAGACAGCACAGTTCTGCTTCCTTTATTCAGACAATAAAATGAACTATGGCAAATAAAGAAGTCACTTCAAGTTATCAAATCATTAATAAAACAATTCAGATGTCTCAATGATTATATGCAGTTATATGATTATAGTACTGCCTGTAATTTTCCTTATTATTACTAAAGATATTAATCAATACATTGTTTCATAAAAGTTCACCTCCTTCTGCTACTCACTTTCAACATGAAGACAATCCTCCAAAATACTTGGTCTATAACAAAGTTCAGTGATGAGTTTGGGTTTTTGAACCCTTTTTTTGGGCCCAAGAACAAAGATAGACGGTTTAAATCATAAAGAGGTTCTTCTGAAGGAATAAAAAAAATCAGATGTGGGGAAAATGGAGGAGAAATTGGACATGATTCTCTTTTACACTAAGTCCCTTTACTTGCCTCTGGTAATGTAAAAGAGGCCACTTTAAGGCCTCTTTACACTGGCAGATCAATCTTTCAAGAATGACTAGGATCCTAAATGTCAGTGGTTATTTGAGCCCATGTTTCCTTTGGAAAAGATATCAGTCTTCCTCCTGGAAGGACGCTCTCTCCTGCAGAATGAAGAGTTAAGTCAGAAAGGATTTAGGAGCTGGTACCATGTTTTTGAAAGGAATAACTGAATCCAGATCTGGAATAGCTAGTTGTAGACCTGAGAAATAACCACTACAAGGTTTGAAATCTTTTAGGAACAATCTTTAGAACAGGATTTTGGTGAAGGTGGTTTCTGAAATGTATACATTCACACATCAATGTGTAAAGTGTTTGCTTTTGGATCCTATGGCATGAAATGTGTTGTGTTCAATGTTATTAATACTGAGGTTTACCTGCTGGAAAGAAAATGAAGATATGATCTTGCAAGGTTTGGGTGCTGGTGGCAGAGCTTTCTTGGTAGAAGCCCTGTGCCTCTGGAAATATGTGTACGCACGAACCTGGTTGCTTTTAGAAAGATCTACAGGACACATCTCTTTGCCTGTATCTTCTCAACAGATTAAATCCTGTTTTCACAGCTCTCTACTTAAGATGCAGGCAGAACAGGAGGATGGAGGTTGGTCACTCTTACTGAGATCTTGTGTTTCAAATAAGGCACCCACACACCCTGGTGACAGACCCAGAAAAAATATTAGTCTTTCTGGAATGTACCAAGTCTGTGGAGTTTAGAACAAATCAAAGGCATAGCACTCCGTCTTGTATTTTATTAGGAAATTAATAGTCAGATTAATAACCTGAAATTACACAGTGAACCCTCATTAAAAAACAAATTCAAAATCATCACAATTATTTTTGATTTCTATAAAACATAATGCCCAGAAATAGTCCCTGTTGACATCTGTAAATTTCTACACCCTTAAAATGATCTACTGTATAGCAGCAAGACTGAATAATTTTAACAATCGGTATAAGGAGTATGCTTTGCTCTATAATCCAACTGAGATCAAACATGTTAGAAGATTAAATGTTTAAAACAAACCCCAGACCTATTACCTATACTACCCTGTGAGCAAAATTCAATCGATATGCACAAGTATTTCATGTTACTCATATGTTAAAAGTGTGGTGAGGTTAACTGCTCTGTAATATTAAGTGGCTAGGGGGCATCAGTTTTGCAATACAGTCCAATTCCTTTCAAATGTACAGGACTAAATATTCAGATCTTGGATTTTTATATCTATTGCTACAACAGTAGAAGAGTTTGTGACCTACCCCATCTGCCCTCCTCTTCATTTACCTGCAATAAACCTAGTCATTAATTTGGCCTAAATATTTTTTTTGTAATCACCAGTTTTCGGTCACTCTCTCAACCGGGGTGAACTTCATCTGTGTTTAGAGAGCCAATACAAAACTTGTGCACCATTTAAGTCCCACTGAAGCCTTCGAAGTGGACAGGCTTTGTGCTGGCTTTCGGTATGGGGTGAATTTCACTCTAAGTCACCTAAGTCCAAATCCTGCTCACCTCACTCATGTGAGTAGTCACAGTGGGCCAAATTCTGCTCTCATTAATACAAAAATAAATGTGGAGGAACTCCATTAACTTCAGTGGAGTTACTCCAGATTTACACTGGCATAAATAAGGGCAGAATCTGGCCCACTGACTTCAGCAGGGACTACTTGTATGAGTGTGACAAGCAGGATTTGGAGCCTGAATGACCAAGTCAATGTGAGTCTTTAGTTTTAATGGCCTTGGTCCCCTAAATTAGGGTCTAAGCCTTTGGGGGGTTTGAGTGTCTCCTGTTGGGAGCTGAGTGTTTTGAGTCCCTGATTCAGAAAAGCACTTAGGCACATGCTTAAGTCTAACCCTAGTCAGGAAAAGCATGCTTAAGGACTTAATGTATGTGCTTACATGCTGTACCGACTACAGATGCATTTCTGAATTGGGGCCTCGGTTCCTATGGGAGTTGTAGATGCTCCATAACTGGCAGATTCAAGCACTTGACCAACAAGATGCAGTTGCTTTAGACGTTTGCATGTATTTACTTGTAACATTTTTGGAAGTAATGCTACAAAAATTAGATATAGAAAAAATATAAAAGCAGTGAACACTCGTTTTTAAAAGATCTTTCTGGAAAAGCACATTTAGATAGTTGTGTTAACATTTATATATAAATTCTTTGGCAGCAGTTTTCTAGAAAGCAGAATTATTTTTTTCCCATTGCAATATTTTATCCTTCTCCCATGAAAACTTCATATCTTAAAAAAATCTATAGCACTTTCCTATATAAACAGTATTGTTTCAGATTAACCACTACTTCTTCCCTGAAGAAAAACAGATTAAAAAGAAAATCTAGTCATTATCTGGTAAGTGTTTATGTAACAGAAAAAAGAAAATAATTCACTGTGCGGTTTGTCATTCTCTAGAATGTCAGTGGTATGTTTATACAATAAAATCAACATAAGTTACCTCATTTTGCTTTAAAATCTAACTAGTAAAACTATATTGCTATCAGTAGATTCATAAACAGAATGCACACATTGCTATCTAAGTTCAAGTATTACTATATTTCCTTTAAAAGGAGCCATAAATTCCTTGCAATTTTGCCTGTCTTCTATATTGTTTTGGTCTTGCAGTGCCATGATGAATTGCACTCGACTGTTCTTGAACAAAATAAAAATGGAACTTAAGAATGTACTGTGTTAAAACAACACAGCACAGAGGCCTTGAGGTGTGTTAGCTTGATAAACCTTCATCTGATATGAGTGAGTGTCTTTGGAAGGAGTGTTTCGGAGGCTAGAAACATTGGTACAGTAGTCATGTGTGTTCCATATGGCTGATAAATTTAACTCTTTCCAGATTCACAACCTTCAGTTCCATTTAAAAAGGGAAAAAACAACCGCCTGTATTTCTACCATATCAGGATATGTCATCTTGGATTCTTCTTGGTACTGTCAGTTGTTCATAAGTAGGGAGGGTGTTGTTAGGGAGGAAGAAATCTGAGTTAATGGTGTTGCTTCTCTGAGATGATCCGTTACTGCTTTGGCCATCCTGCTGATTGGAAACCAGGTGATGCAGCATATCTGTAATGAGGTTCAATTTCTGGTCCATTTGCATTACCTACAAAAACAAAGCGAAACATCGTTCACTGTCAGAATTTGAGAAAGTAATAAGACATGGCACAAGAATGATATATTAAAAATAACGTTTTCATAATTAGCACTGGCACGACTCCCTCCTATACATGCAAACTTCTATTACTAAAAGAAAACCAAGATACTGAATCCATTCATTATGGTAGGAGCATATCCAAGTGTTGGTTTGAGAGAGGCTTGTTAATATTCTAGCTAGGAATGTACAAGTGCTAGAGGAATCAGGCTCTTAAAGAGCAAGATCCACATGTCAAAAGGGAACTGGGAAGCAGAACTTAGTGCTGAAGAGCGTAATTAAAAGTGTTTTTTTTAAAGAGCATAAAGACAACCTTCTAAAATGTCTACCTGTGTTAACTGCTTTAACATGCAAATTCCTGCTCTACTTGGAATGATCTTTTTGTCAGACAAAACTTGTAATTGAAACTTGTATTGTGTTCTTTGGGACAGATTCCCAATGGCATAACGACCCCTTGATGTGACCCCAGGCCACAAAATGCCAAGCAGACCCCTGTCTGAGGGGAAATCCCTGCTGGTGCAAATGCATGGCAGCCAGGTCCTATGTCTGTGCCCACTCCCAGTCCAACTTAGTAGGTTTATTGGGCTGCGTGCGTGGGATGTTATGGAGCTCTGCTTTGCCAAACTGATCTTCCATTGGCGTTGGGTCCATTAAAGACCCTTTGTCAATGGTGCATTTTAGAGCAGCCCCATATCTGCTCTAAATTACACTGGGGCCAGGGCTAGCCTCAGAATCAGGGAGAAGTAACTAGCTCCCTACTGCCCCTCCCCCCCACCTCATAGCGCCACTGTACCTAGCCCTCTACATTTATTCTATTTTTATTTCAAACTTTTTTTAAAAGAGAATCTGCTGTTTCAAGAAATATAATGAGAAGTCAGGATTATTAAGAGCTAGACTGTGGATTTACCATAAGCCTGGAATATATTTTGAGCATGCCTGTGCTGCCCCAGGAGAAGACCTGGAACTGAACTGCATCTCAGGGTATGTCTACACTGCAATTAAAACCCCCTAGCTGGCCTGCGCCAACTGACTTGGGCTCGCAGGGCTCGGGATACGGGGCTGTTTAATTGTGATGTAGACATTTGGGCTCAGGGTGAAGCTCTAGGACCCTGCAAGGTTAAAGGATCCCAGAGCCCCTTAAACAGCCCCTTAGCCCAAGACCCATGATTGCGAGTCAGCTGGCATGGGCCAACCCCAGGTGTCTAATTGCAGCATAGACGTACCCTCACCGAGCTACAATTTGAGAGTCTGGTTTCCCCCTTGCTTCAGTGAGAAAGTAATCTGTAGTAACCCTTTACCTGGCATAAAATACTTCCCCCTCTGTTTCAAATCAGCTATATTGGCTGTGCATTGAGGGGGCAGATTCAAAGCTACACCCACCCCCTGCTCACCTACCTAAGCAGCAGAGTAATCGTCCTATAGAGGCTGCTGTCCCGCAACACAAGTAGCCTGCTTACAGCAGCAAGAAACAAACCACAATATTGCCCTGTCTCGGATTTAGTGATAATAGCAGTCCTAAGATACTAAGAAGAGATACAATATACACAAAAATATGTAGCAGATTTTACAAAAAGAAAAGAAAAAATAACTTGATGAATGACGACAGAAAAATTATTGCTCAGAATATCGGCTGGAAAGTAGTGAAAGGTATTTAAATCAGCACAAGTAGGAGAAATCTATGTATTTCTGGCTATCATCCAAGTAGTAAACAGGATGGTAAAAGACAGTAAGACTGAGTAAAACACCAATATTCCTGGATAATTTCAAAAGAGACTACAATGTTTTCCCACTATAGAGAAAGTGCTGTTTTGATCAAATGCTTTGTACAACTAGTGGGGAAGCAGATATAGAAAATTCAAAAATATGAGGTGCCAGGGAATTATACTTTGCAGCTGTTTTGAAAACATTAATCAACACATCCTAGCTGGTACAGGAAAGGCTGGCTGGAAATGGCTTTTGAAAGATGAGATTCTTAAAATGAATAAGATCAAGAACAAATAGTGAAAAACTTCTAGAAGGAAGCAGAGATGGAAAATGGTGGAGTTTTACTAAGCTTTGGTTTCATTCTATTAAACACTGGTACATTCCCTCAGAGAAAGGTGAATCTTCTCTGAAATGCATCCATTGAGGATGCTTCTGGGCATAACAGTTGGCCTGCAGAATATCTCAATCCCGCATCCCCCACTGCCTGAATATTACCTGTAGGATATTTCTATCACTTTCCCTGCCTCATTTGATTAAACTTTGAAGAAATCATCACCAAAAGCTACCGTCTAATTGCAATCTTGAGATGCTAAGGGATAACTATTTCTATAAACAGAAATGTCATTTACTTAATTATCCTAATACTTTCCGAGAAGAAGTGTGCACAGACTTCCTCTCTCTCGCTCTCTCTTCTCCCCCATACTCCCTGCCCCTCAACCAGGGATCTCAACGGAGGAAACTCTGACCAAAAATGTACGGAGCAATATATATTGATGGTGCTCTTGCAATGGTGAGCTATTCAGCACGACAGTGGATTGGACTGAGGTTCTTGAACAGCAGTGCATCCCGGTGATGAAGATACGGAAGAGTAATTGAGATATGAATATCCTTGCTCGGAAATCAATTCCCGGAGATAATTTTCTCTAAGGAACCAAGGTTAGCTGCTGCAGCTGTGCAGTGCAGGAGGCCCACAGAAGCAGATGAAAAGCTAATTATGATTGAGCTGAGTCATATGAGATTAAAAATAAAGGCCTTACTCCATGCCCCTGCTTATCTGTGTAAGCCTTTAGAACCACAGGACAGAGTTTGTACAATGAGGTGGGGCTAGTTGGTTTTATTTATTGGCCTTTAATCTGTTCTATTTTTAAATAAAGAAAAACATTTCCTAAGTGAATTTAGTGCCCATGAAAGGCTTGATCCAAAGCATCTGAAGAAGTGAGGTTCTTACCCACGAAAGCTTATGCTCCCAAACTTCTGTTAGTCTTAAAGGTGCCACAGGATCCTCTGTTGCTTTTTACAGATTCAGACTAACATGGCTACCCTTCTGATACATGGCAGTCTTTGGAAGTCATAACTTTCCACTGACTTCAGTGGGCTTTGGATCAGACCCATAAACAACTGGGTTGACCACTCCAGAGGCTCGCCCCTTCCTTCAGAGATTGCAGGGAATGGGGAGATTTAAGTTTCCCTATGCTGCTCCACTCACGTGGCTCATCCCTGTCAATCTTTAGCCTCTGTTGAGTCTGCCAATGGGTGTCTTCCATTAGGAACTTGGCTAAGACCAACAATATATTTCACGAAAGCTAAAGAACAGCCATCAGAAGGCAAAAGTTTTGTGTTGCCACTAGCCTTTGATGTATTGGAACCAGTGGCCCTGTGGCGAAAGGCTTGCATGCTAACATTCCTCAGTCTTCCTGTTTTCATCCAAATATTAATCCATATCGTATCTCTGCAAACTACTATTCATTTTCTTCCATCAAAGATAATTGCACTAGTTACAAAACTATTACAGTGAAGTAGTAGTAACAGTACAATACCAACTGGATTTAAATACATTTAACATATCTTGTATAGAAATGTAAGATTTCCCCTTGAACCATGCTTTCAAACACATTTACTTGATTAGAAATTAACTATGGTGCCAAAAAGTGTAATAAAAGCAAAGCAAACAGAAAAACTGCTGATGTTAGTGTAATCTCAACTCCTCTGGACAAACTCTGATCCTTTTACTTAAAACAGCAAACTGTGCTAATAAAACAGAAAAATAACTCACATTGATTTTGTTTCTTTTATGTAAACACCAAAGAAAGTGCTATTGGCAGACTTGAGTTTTATAGAAAAAGTATATGCAAAGTTTATGTGATCAGATGCTCTAGATGCAACTCATTTTCACTATTTGTATGTTTGCATTCTGGAGAGTTTCTGGGAGCAGGCAAGCAGTCGTTTGAAATCTTTTTTTGGAAATTACACACCAATATTTTTCACACACAGGAGTTTCTATGGATGAAAGCAGCATTCCCCCCACAAGAATAAATGCCCTCTCCTTAAAAAAGGCATGTGCCCAAGATTCATAAATTGACTTCAATCGAATTAAGCAGATTTATACCATTTTTAGGATCTAGCTCATAGAAACAAATCTAAATCCTCATGAAGATGCATTAAATTGAAATCCTATCAAAATAGCTTCGCTCGAAGACTGACGGTTCAGAGAGCAAATCTGGGATCACTCATCATGAGCAAATGTTACAACTGTATTTACTCTCTCACTCGGAAGAAGTTATAGGGGTGTGTGATTCACCATGAATCACAGAGTATTCTTCACCATGAACCACAAGGTATTTTATAGCATGTTTTCAGAAAAAGCTGTTTAGTGCCACATAGTCAGAAATAAAATGACATGCCAATTTTCAAAAAGGTACCAAAAAGCATTCCAGGAGGTATTCGTGAACAAGACAGAAATTATCTTGTTGAGAAGGGGAAAGAAAAAAAGTCAAGAGTAATTTGTCTTTTAAAATTCAATAGACCTTTATACTCTTTACATTTTAAAGATTCTGTAATTTTAAGCATTCATGACAAACTTACAGT
Source organism: Chrysemys picta bellii (assembly GCF_011386835.1). Classification (NCBI taxonomy): domain Eukaryota; kingdom Metazoa; phylum Chordata; order Testudines; family Emydidae; genus Chrysemys; species Chrysemys picta. The sequence continues at coordinate 38,860,269 of NC_088794.1, read as the reverse complement.
CAAATTCAGAAAATGAATGATAACAATTAAGCAGAAAATAGTCTAGTGTGAAAGCCTCACTCCCACTCCGTCTCCTTGACGCCAGGTAAAAAGGTCGCAGTGACAAAAAGGGGGCTGTAATAGCTCCAGTTGCAGCTGGATGAGGATTCCCTGATGCAGCCACCATGGAAGGCTGCCTTCTGAGGACCCAGCTGCAAGCCCTGATGTAGGGAATGAGCTGGGGGAGGGGCTGGGGCAGGAGAAATATTTTGGGGAGCAGTGCTGTCAGCTGTGGAGAGTTAGGGCAGTGCTGTGGCTCACAGGGATAACTTAGACAGGCCCCTAGGTTTCCTATATTATGCTGAGGGCCATTTCAGCCCTGGAACAGCTCGGAAGCGGGAGGGTGAAAATGGATTAAAGCTGCTTTAGCTCCTCCTCCCCTTTGCTCTGAGTTCTGTCTCTCTTAGAGGCACAGCATAGAACAGTGGGTCTCAAACTTTTTTACTGGTGACCCCTTTCACATAGCAAGCGTCTGAGTGCGACCCCCCCCTTATAAATTAAATATATTTTAATTTTAATATATTTAACACCACCATTATAAATGCTGGAGGCAAAGTGGGATTTGGGGTGGGGGTTGACAGCTTGTGACCCCCCCATGTAATAACCTCGCGACCCCCTGAGGGGTCCTGACCCCCAGTTTGAGAACCCCTGGCATAGAATGACCCCTAAAGTTTTGATTTAAAGCAATTACTTTAGCAAAAAATTAAAGATCTTCCTCTGTAGGAGTTAGGACAAAAATGCTGGGGCATAATTATCTATGTCCTTAACACAGTTGAATGATGCAACAGGCACCTTGGATTGACACAGCAGAAATGTTCAGCATACACAGTATCTGCATAATACTATTCAGTTAAATCAAGTGATTGCATTTGTGCTTAGAACAGGAACACAGACATACAGAAGTAGCAGAATGTAGGCTACATATGGCTAAATGAACACTTGGATCTAATACCAAATATCTGATGGTTTCTAAAGACTAGCGTCCTGATTCTGCAACCCTTAGCCCTGGTCTACACTACGAGTTTAGGTCGAATTTAGCAGCGTTAGATCGATTTAACCCTGCACCTGTCCACACGACGAAGCCATTTTTGTCGACTTAAAGGGCTCTTAAAACCGATTTCTGTACTCCTCCCCTAGGAGGGGATTAGCACTGAAATCGACCCTGCTGGGTCAAATTTGGGGTAGTGTGGACGCATTTCGACGGTATTGGCCTCTGGGAGCTATCCCAGAGTGCTCCACTGTGACCACTCTGGACAGTACTCTCAACTCAGATGCACGGGCCAGGTAGACAGGAAAAGCCCCGCGAACTTTTGAATTTCATTTCCTGTTTGGCCATGGTAGCGAGCTGATCAGCAAAGGTGACCATGGAGTCCCAGAATCGCAAAAGAGCTCCAGCATGGATCAAATGGAAGGTACTGCATCTGATCGCTATATGGGGAGACGAATCCGTGCTATCCAAACTCCATTCCAAAAGACGAAATGCCGGGATATTTGAAAAAAATCTCCAAGGGCATGGACAGAGGTTATAACAGGGACTCGCAGCAAATCTCCAAGGGCATGGACAGAGGTTATAACAGGGACTCGCAGCAGTGCTGCGTGAAACTTAAGGAGCTCAGGAAAGCCTACCAAAGAACCAGAGAAGCAAACAGCTGCTCCGGGTCAGAGCCCCAGACATGCCGATTCTATAATGAGCTGCATGCCATTCTAGGGGGTGCCCCTACAACTACCCGACCCCTGTGCTTCCCTCCTCCCCCACCCCTCCCAGGCTACCTTGGTAGTTATCCCCCCATTTGTGTGACGAATTAATAAAGAATGCATGAATTTGAAACAATGACTTTATTGCCTCTGCAAGCGGAGATCAATTGGGGGAGGGGAGGGCGGTTGACTTACAGGGAAGTAGAGTGAACCAAGGGGGCGGGTTTTCATCAAGGAGAAACAAACAGAACTTTCACACCATAGCCTGGCCAGTCATGAGACTGGTTTTCAAAGCTTCTCTGCTGTGCTCTTCTAACCGCCCTGGTGTCTGGCTGCGCGTAATCAGTGGCCAGGCGATTTGCCTCAACCTCCCACCCCGCCATAAACGTCTCCCCCTTACTCTCACAGATATTGTGGAGCACACAGAAAGCAGTAATAACAATGGGAATACTGGTTTCACTGAGGTCTAACCGAGTCAGTAAACTGCGCCAGCGAGCTTTTAAACATCCAAAGGCACATTCTACCACCATTATGCACTTGCTTAGCCTATAGTTGAACGGCTCCTTACTACTGTCCAGGCTTCATGAGCCATGGGAGCAAGGGGTAGGCTGGGGTAGGTGCGACCGCACGGTGCTGCCGACTGGGAGAGCAGCCTGAGGCAGAAGCCTCCAGCTGGCATGATATTCCAGGCAGGACTGAATCTCCATTAGACTAAACTTAAAGAAGAGAATGACCTGGATTCATTCCCATTTTTGTCCAGGTGCCCCTGACTGACCTCATCGAGGCCGGCCAGGAGCACCCATGTCTGCCCAGGTGCCCCCAACCAACCTACTTGAGGTCGGCCAGGAGCACCCACGGGACGATGACAACGGTTAGCAGTTGTATTGCACCATCTGCCGTCCACAAGGCAAGACAAGGGGATGCTGCTGTGTAGCACTGAAAGTACCACGTCTGCCAGCAGCACCCAGGAGACCTACGGTGACAGTGAGCTGAGCGGGCTCCATGCCTGCCGTGGTATGTCCTCTGCCAGGTAACCCAGGAAAAAAGGCAAGAAATGATTTTTTGCCATTTCTTTCACGGAGGGAGGGAGGGATGGGGGCCTGATGACATGTACCCAGAATCACCCGCAACAATGTTTTTGCCCCATCAGGCATTGGGAGCTCAACCCAGAATTCCAATGGGTGACGGAGACTGTGGGAACTGTGGGTTAGCTATCACAGTGCAACGCTCCGAAAGTCGATGCTAGCCTCAGTACTATAGACGCACACTGCCGACTTAATGCGCTTAGTGGGGACACACACAATCGACTGTATTAAATCGATTTCTAAAAAATTGACTTCTATTAAATCGACCTGATTTTGTAGTGTAGACATACCCTTACATATCTTGAGCAGTAATTATTTTGTGAGAGTAGTCACTGAGGTCTTGTCTACACCATGCAGCTTTTACAGACAAGGCTGTGTCGACAAAAAAACCCTTTTCTGTTCACTTTGGGAATCGCACAATTGTTTTCAGATGGGCAAGATTCTCAATTGAAGGGAAGATCGCAAGAGCAAGACTCGCAGGATTCCTTAAATTAGTTTATGCAAGTACATGTGGAAAGGATCCTGCATCAAACTGTGAAGCTTTCTATATTGCCCTTTGGAAAAGGATTGGTATGTCTGAAACTAAACTTCCTTTTGCAAGCCATTGTTCTAACAGTCCATTGTGGTATCAGATGTCTAGTTTATTACATATTTTATGTGGGTTTCTTGATAATAAATGGAGAAGTTCCAAAGACCCATTTCTCTAGTTCCTTTCTTATCTATATCACTGTTTGTAGTATCTGAGCACATAAAGAAGCTTGTGTTTAATTCTGCATTTGCTCCCATCCAAATGACCATGGAAACATGGGTTTCCAGAACAGTTTTTTGATTATATCAAGGGTAGGAAATGGAAAAGGAACAGAAATCTTGGTAGCTTAATTTCATTGCTTTTACTCTACCTGTGGCAGCTAGTGGTAGAAATCTGATTTAATTTGTTTAATGGGTTCACTATTATTATAGAAGTTCTTATTGATCAGTTGTGATTCCAAGACATCAGAAACCTTCTTTATTCCAGTTACAGGACTCAAGATTCCTGAGAATTGGTGCCCTCTTATCAGAGCTCCTGATTTAGATTTGTTTACTTTGTAGTCAGAGATTAGGCTGAATGCTTGCAGTAGGCTAAGGCCAGTCAATGAGGCATTTATAGGAGAATATCGTCTGCATGAAGAGAGATTTTCTTCCCCTGAGAGTTGTCCAAAGAAGGGTGGTCTGTTTGGGGTGGGTGGGGGACAGGGGAAGTCAGACCAAAGCGGAAACCCTCTCCCTTGATACACAAATCCCCAGCCTTAGAAAAAGAAAAACCTGAACATTTGAGCAAAAATTAGAAAGTTTTATGGGCTCTACGTAACATGTTTCTTTGCTAGTCAATAAAAATAATAGTCACCATAGCAACTGCCACATAAAAATGCTACCTTCGAAAAAGAAAGCACCTTCAGAAATAAAGACACTTGCTGCATACCATGTTGGGTTTATAAAACTCACAAGGCCTCAAAGGTAACCCTCCTGCACAAAGCTGTCAGTGTCAATCTCTCCCTCACTTTGAGGATACTAATAGTTTTGTCAGTAATGGGAGACTGGCATTGCTCCAGTCCTGCTCCACAATTTTATAGCTCTAAAATAGGAATGCCTGAATGCAGGGTTTTTTTATTTGTAACTGTTAAATCACTGCTACCAAGTCTCCATTAATCAGTGCGTGACAACGTGTGTTTTCAAGTGTGCAACGGTGAGTGTGGAGTGGAAAGAAACTTCCAACTCACCAGGTGTGGATCCGAGCTCAAGCACAACTTGGATTACTGTGAGGTATTTTCTGTACATATAAGCCAAGTATTGGCTCTGGTTCCTAGGGACTTATCTGGATAACAGGCTGAACTGCTGAGCTGTTAAAAAGGACTTGACTTGATACTATAAATTCCTCACGCACTGTAAGGAAATTAAATTTTGTCACATACTTTTCTTAACTTTGGCACAAAGTTAACAAATTGATAAACCAGTTTCTGAGAACCAACACCTGATTTTCTTAAATAGTACCACACGCTATATCCAACACCAACATCTGGCCATTTGATCAATGGCTGTAGGGCTCTTAGCATTTTAAAATAATGTTTTCTTGACTTAGATGTACTGTTCAGCTTCTACAGTAAAATCTTCAAGTCTCCAGATATTCAAGCTACAGGTAAAAAGCAAATAGGGTAATATTTTTAAATGAGATGTTTATTTTTATTAAAATTGAGGGAGGAGTAGGACAAAGGAAATCTTAGTAAGATGGGTTTTAGTCATGTGAAATAACATTGAAAAATAAGAGTAGCTGATTCTGATCTCACTTACTAAAGCGTAAATATATCTAAGGTACTTTACATGGCCCCCATCACCACAGTATTGGAGTGTTTCACAATCTTTAATGTGTTTATCCTCAACTCTTCTGCCAGGCATATAAGCACTGTCCTCTCCATTTTACACATGGGAAACTTAGGCACAGAGAGATTAAGTAAAAACTTGCCCACGGTCACACAGGAAGTCTGTGGCAAAGTAGGGTCTTGAACCAAGGTCTCCTAAGGGTCCCCCAACCTAGGCTTATGCCCTAACCACAATTCTTACTCTCCAAATGCTGAACTGAATGAAACCAATGGAGTTAGCCCTGTGTCTATCACTGATATGATCTGTCACACTTACATTTCTTTACTAAATAAAAATGCCTCATAGTTTTGACCTTGCAGGTTTTATGTGAACAAAAGTCACAACTGCTTGAGGCCTTTATTCAGAAACCCCAAGGGAAAAACAAACTCCACAAGTTTATGCTAAATAATCCAATCCTTATTTGTTACATAGTAGTAATTTAGCACAGTTTATTGAACGTGGACATATTTGTGCAATATTTTTGGGAGAGGATAGAGAGCTATTTTTCAGAGAGCCATATGAGCTTCCCCTTTAATTTTGTTCAGCTATGTGACAAATAATAAAAGACCTGCTCTGACAAATTAAACACACAACCCTCAGAATCTGTGACTTGCATGGAAACCAGCACTGAACATGGGTAGCATGTTTGAATGACTGCACCTTTTAAACGCTGATCTCTTCAATTTCCAGGAGGTACACAACTCATGAGGAAAGCTCGAGGAATGACATGTGCTCTTCCCCATGATGCACAATCAGATAAAGCACTTTATATAGTATGAGAATAAGGAATATTCTACAATTGAATAGAAGTCCTTCATTGATCCTTTCTGGCCACTCACACAAATGTCATCTACACTCCTTTATGTGTGCATGTTTCTGACAATGGTTAGAATGGCAAGCACATCTAACTGTTAAAGGAGACTGTGAAGTTACACTCCATATTCTTTATGGAAATATGCTTATGATATGGATATGGCATAACTGAGATATACTTTATGCAAGATGTGTCATGTAAGGTATCATTGGAAAGGTTATGGTTTACTGAATGTGATTATCTTATTTGTATGCCTGTATCATTTCTGTACCTGAAGTTAGGAATATTGACCATGTAGCTGTATTTCAAATGTGTTACTTTGGGTGACACCCACAACTAGCCCTTCAGGTACAACAATGAAAAGCCAGACAGGGCTGATGGCCCATCAGCAAAGACAATGGACTGTGAAAGAGTTTAGTCTTCCTGTGGACGCCCATACAGCCTGCGAGTAATGGCTGCTACAACCCGGCCAAGACATGTGACTGAGCCACGTGGTACTGGCCCCCTTCCCCTCCCCCCCGTTGGAATGCCAGTGTTCTTCCACTGGAAGACAAAGGGTTCTTGCCATACACAAAAGCTATATAAGGCAGGGGAGTGACATCATTGTGGTTCTCCTCTGCATCCTTGCCCAAAGAGACACTTGGGAAACACCTGGAAGCAAGAACTGAACTGCGGGGGAGAAGAGCTGAGCCCAGGCTGGAAGGGCGTCTAGCTTGTAAGGAATAATACCTGAAGTTTCAAGCTGCAGGCCAGCACAGCTGGCTTTCAAGACTCTCTGTAATCTGCCTGTGACAATATTTAGGGTGAGAAATTACTATTTGTAGCCAATTTCTTTAGTGACTCAAGCTTAGTTTGCGTGTTTTGTTTTATTTGCTTAGTAATCTGTTTTATTCTGTTTGCTATCCCTTTAATCACTTAAAATCTGCCTTTCATAGTTAATAAAATTTGTTTTGTTTATTATTAAACCCAGTTTGTGCAATTGCTAACTGGGGGGGGGGAAGGTGTGCATATTTCTCTTCACATTGAGGAAGAGGGCGAATTATTATGAGCTTGCGCTGTGCAGATTTTTCTATACAGCGCAATACAATATATCTTTGGGTTTATCTCCCAAAAGGGGTGTGCAGGTGAGTGCAGGGTGAGTCCTCTCACACATAGCTGACTTCAGTCTGTGTCTGCAGCTGGGTGTGGCCCTACCTGTGTGTGTGTGCGCTGCAAGAGGCCGGAGTGCCTAATTCAGCAAAACAGGAAGAGGGAATCCTGGCTGGTGGAGCTGGAGAGGCTCAGTGAAACCCCAGTACATCAGGCAGCATCCTGGATGGGTGGGTTCAACCCATCACAGAGACCTGCAAATAAATGTGTCTTTTTGTGTGTGTGTGTTTGTGGCTTCTTGATGATGTAGAAAAAAGGCCCCGAAGACTCTGGATGACTCAAACTGGCAGGGCTATGGTATGATATATAAAGAAGAGGTGAAACGTGATTAACTGAGATAGGATGTGATTTTTAATAAGGCTTAGTTTTATGTTTGGCTTTGTTAAGGATGTTATGTTTGTTAAGGATCTAACAATCTCCGTCTTTTGTTAAGGACTGAGCAAAGTTCCCAGTTCACATGTCTAGATCATTTAAGAGATGTTCTAACAAAACCAGGGAACAACTGATAGTTAATGGAAACTTTTTTTTCCCTTCAGTATCGAGGAGTGTGAATGAGTGAGTGTTTGTGTGTGTGTGAGCATGAGAGATTCCTTTAAGGTCTTCTTCATACATTGTAAAAAAAGAAAAAGGTACAAACACACAATTTGCAGGTTGCTTTTATAAGAGTCTCTGAAAATATGACACAATGAAAATGATTTAACATATTGCAGCACCTTAATCATCTTTAAATTGAACTGATTCTAAGAAGAACCCGATGTGCTTTAGGAGTTATTGCTCTCAGCTAGAGCTATTGCAAATGTGCAGAACCATTTTCAGACTAAAGTAATTTTACAATCTAAAATGGTTCATAATTTGAAATCCATCCAACATCAGTGGGCTGATTTTTAAAGCTGTGCCACTGATGCATTTATTTCTCAAGCATAGCCTCCCAGACAGAACCACTTTGGTAGCCCAAGAAGATGGCAGCTTGCTTTTCCTCCCCAGTTCCTATCAAGGGGCTAGGGGATGGATTCACTCATGCAAATAGGAAGGGTACCCAAATGGGGCCAGCACTAAGAACTCCCTCTTGGCCTCTGGTGGATCACATGCAGCCTCTCCATTGCATGCAAAGGTCTATTAAAGCTTCCTTCCCTAATAAAAGCAGAGGAGTCAAAAGCTAGCACACAGAGCTCAGCATGAGGAACGGGGCTCTTTCACCAGACAAGGTGTCCTCTTGGTCCAGAGAAGCAGAAGAAGAAGGGACTATCCTGTGCCAGAGATCTGTTCTCACAATCACAGGGGAGGTAAAAGATAGTGGTGTCCTGGCTCAGAAGAAACCCCCAATCAAAACACAACAGCAGCAGCAGAAGCCATCTGGGCTCCAAAAGTACCTTCTACCCAACTGAGGGCAAGCAAGATAAGAAGGCCTCCTGGTGTAAAGATCCCCCTTCTCATGAGTAGGTCAGTGGGACATTACTGGGGAAAGAGGGATAGTCATGGGAGGGTGAAATACATTTGGGGCTGGGATTGCTATAGGGTGAAAGAGATCTTGATGTTTTTATCAGGGATAGGCAGGTGTTTTTATCAGGGATAGGAAGAGACTCAGGAGGCCAAAGGGATAAAAAGGATGAGAAGTGGATGAATGTAGGGAGACCCAAAGGACCAAAAGGCTGATATAAGAGTGAGGTCTGGGAGGGAAATGGAAGGAGAAGATGGGCGTGATGCAGATCTGGGTACCAAGTGATATCAGTAGGCAGGAGAGAGATGGGAGAACCTCAGAAAAGAGAGAAGTGGTGGGAGAAAGAGAGCTGGAGGAAGTGGTGGGGACATTAAAGTTCTGCTTGGAATGAAAGAGACATGGGGAAGAATAAGGCATAGTGACAGGATAGCCAGGGTGGGAGAAAGAGAACAGAAATAATAAAAATGGGGAAGAAAACAGGTAGAAAAATGAGAAGAGAAAGAAACCGGAATGGAGAAAAGGGAAAATAATAAAAACAGAGGACAGAAGGAGAAAAAAGAAGGGAATTAAGGAATAGCAAATGAAAAGAAAAAGCAAGATTAAAATCAGTAGTATGGTTAATAGGTTCTTATGTATCTGATGTATCCCTTCTGCAGAGATGAGGATGGGAAAGGGTGAGCATGCTGTGGCAATAAAGAGGGCACAGCTCTGCACTGGGGTGGAGACAGGTGAACTGGCATAGGTTGGGGAGCCTGATGAAAAACAGGTGGGGGAACCAGGAGACCTCAGGGTCTGTGAAGACAATGCATCACCATGCACCAATGTAGGGCCCTGGCATAAAGATGCAAATATTGCAATCTTGCCTCACAGCACAATTTGGTAAAGCAGGTTGGAAAAATGGGCATTTCCTCGCCTATTCCCCCCAAATTTCAACGAAAGCTAACAAAAATGTGTTTTTGCTGACATTTAAATTTCAGCTTTGTTGAAAAGCTGGAAGTTGTCTGGTTTTGACAAAAAGTTGAAATTCCAATTTGTTGTGAAAATATTTGGCTTATTGAAAACCCAATTTTCTGTTGAAAAACAATTTAGACAGAATTTTTTTTGACTATCCCTAAATTGTAGTTTGGGGGAGGGAATCCCTCTGACACCAGCTGATACTGGCCCTGGTGGTCTTACAGCCCCCCAAAAATGCCCAAATGTGTGTTATGCTCACAAAGTTAACAGGCAATCAAAGGATTACAACCACGCAATTAAAATTTGTGATTGGGTTTTGTCGTAGATAAATCAGACATGACTTAAAATACATGGAAATTCTCAGGCTAGGACACTGTCCCAAATCTGCAATCTTTGGACTGAGCACAAGCCTCAAGATGCAGCCTACTCTACTGAGAAATAATAAAAAAAATCTCTGACCTTTGTAAACCCTTTCCTCTGACACACGTCATAACCATAAGATTGAAAACAGACTGTAGATAGAATGTACAGCTAGGATTTAAAGTGCTGCTTCTCCTGCTCATGAAGTCAGGGAATGTTAAAAGCTCAGAGTATGGGATTTTTAGTGGAACTTGCGCTCCTAAATTACTTAGATACTTTTGAAAAACCCACCTTTTGTCTACAGAGATATAGCAAGTGTCATACTGAAATAGACCAATGGTTGACTGAATGTAGTGTCCTGTTTCCAACAAGAGCCTTTATCAGATCCTGCCAAGGAAGATAAAATTCCCCTCCACTGCCAATAGAAAATCTAGGATTTTTCTGTTATTTACTGTACAGAATGTACCCTTGTATTTACACCCTATACACTATTGTAATAATCTTTGTACAAGGTATACCTTGTAAAGTATCATTTGAAAACTCATAATTTGCTGATCGGTGTCATCCTGATAAAATATGGGTGGCAACACTGTATGTGAAGTTATAAGAAGGTGGTATAGTGGTGGTAACACATATTCCAAAGTAAGGTTAGCAAACAGGTCTGTCTCAAACAAAGGAATGTGTGCTCTGCTTAATTTGCATTTAAGCAGTAAACGGAGTCATTAAGCAGGAAGGGAAACAAAGGAAACTCAAACAGGTGCGGAAAAAGTAACAGGGAACATCCTTTCACATAGACTCTGTCTCCTGAATCTCAGCTGCAAATGTTTTTCAAGAGGGGCACTGACTGTATAAAAAGGAGGGACCAACACCCCAAAGCACCCCTCTCTTTCCCTGCCCATCGAACTGACAGCACCTGAAGTGATAAAGGAAGCAGTCGTTGGGTACTGGGAGAAAGGGTCCTGACCTAAAAAGTTTGGTCTGTAAAATATCAAGGAATAGTCTCTCCTTGACCAATTATATCTTCCCTTCCAAATGTGGACCTTACCTTTAAAACTGAGAGATCATCATCTTTACTATAAGGGAATGACAACAAAACCATTGCCAATTTACATATACACAATATAATCTCGCATCTATCAAGTGCCTTTCATTTCCAAGTGCTTTACAAAGTATACATCACTGAAAAACCGCTGTGCATAGGGTGGCATCCAGGACTTGGCATAACAGGATGGGAGAAAGGAAATATTGGCCAGGGAAATTGGAAGACTTTTCTTTGGAGAAATGCACCACGGGACCCTCAGTGTCTACAGATAGCGAGTAGATTCTCAGTTTTTAAAGACCTGATTTGAATGACTGGCCCACAGCTAATTGCGTGGAACTCAATGTTGGTAGCTCTCATGAAGGGCAGAGTCAACCCTGTGTGATTTAACACACATGTATAGGCACCTATATCTCTGCACGGGAAGGGATATACAATGGACTGGGTCTAGCTATGACATTTATTTCCGCTGGTTATGAATTGGCCCCCAATTCATGAGAGATGGAAAAAATAATAATAGATAGCACTTTTCATCTTTAAAGCAATGAACTAACATTAACTAATTGATCCTCATGCTGCCATTGTGAGGTAGCTGAGTATCTTTATTCCGGTCTCAAAGACAGGAACATTTAGCAAAGCAGTTAATGGCCTGATTTTCAGGAGCGCTGAGCACTCACAACTCCCAGTGAGCTAATCAAACGAGACCTTAAAAAATAGGCCCTCTGAGTTCACCTCAAAGATCCCGAGGGCAATTTCCATAGGAGCAGGGTGGAGAGTTTTGCCCTGGTTTCCTTGGGCAGTATTTCTGCTCCGCTGCCTGTGTGCAAAGCGTTGCGCACTGGCTATCACATTTGAATAGGAGTTGTGTGTGCTCAGAACATGTGAGAAGTCACATTATAAATAACTAGCTCAAGGCCACAGAATTGGTCAGTGACAGAGGAAAGATTAGAATTTAGTAATTCTTGGTTCCCAGTCATATGCTCAGACCACTGGACCACATCTCTCTCTCACATGTCTTGCTGACTTTGGATATTAGACAGCAGCATTTTCCCAGTTGCTGCTTTCCATTGTGAATGTGGAACAGAGGAATATGTAGATATTTTAGGGTTAAACAAGCAAAAGACTTGAATTAGAATAAAGAAACCTCCAAAAACTCCCCAACTTAAAAATGTTTTGGCTTCTTTCCAAAGTGGACTGTTACACTTCTTGCATCCTGGCTCTTATTCCAGTGTGATACTAGGACTATGACTAATAACCCCCTGCCTGAATACTGCTGATAATTTCACTGTTGAGTAGCTGTCCTGGTTCTGGTTCACCATAGCATGCACTGAAGTTGCCAAGATTTTATTAAGAAACAACAACAAAGAACGAGATACACACTCACAGGTCCCTAGTGTTATAAATACATTTTTCAGTCAGTGCATTTAGCTTCTATGCCGTTACAAGACATTTCCCACCCCACCCCCCAAAAGTTATTTTTCAGATGCCTACAAAGACTGTGGTTCTCTCTTTCTGTCTCTGACACACACACACGTTTCTTAATTCAAAACAGGTTTGAAACTGCTGCTATTTATTTTAAGCAAACATGCCATGTATCACATTGGGTTAGGTCAGCTTTGCTTATGTTATGTTTCACACTTTGCCCAGATGAGGCAGCCATATTCCTTTTCAAAGGAGGGAAAGGTGAGGGACATTGACATTTTGTGCATTGCATAAGAGGCCCCAAATCTGGCTTACAATGGAAACTCAGTTTCAACTTTAACTATGGTACCACCAGCACCGCTTCATAAAACAAAATAAAACAGAGAGGGAAAAAGAACAAACTCAGCTAATCAATAAGCAATTAATTTGTTGCAAGAACACTCTCCATAGCTTTAGACACTTTTCGCTTTCATAGATTCCTGGATTCCAAGGCCAGAAGGGAGCACTGTGATCATCTACTCTGACCTCCTGAGTAATACAGGACATAGAACTTCCCCACAATAATTCCTAGACCATCCTTAAAAAGAATAATCCAATCTTGATTTAAAAATTCCCAATGATGGCAACTCCTGATAAATTGTTCCAACAGTTAATTACCCTCATTGTTAAAAAATTATGCCTTATTTCCGTCTGAATTTGTTTAGCTGCAACGTCCAGCCATTTGTTCTGCAAACTCAAAGGAAGGTAGAATTTAAAAAGCTCAATCTATGTAAATCCGAAAGGGGATCTCCTGGAAAGAAGTGTCCATTCTCACTGGGCAGTAGCAGGTCTCCCCAATGCTATTATCCCCTTGGAAATTGCAAGAAGAGTGTGGCAGGGTGTACTACCCATTCAAGGGACAATCTGGACCTTACAGTCAAAACAGTCTGGGTGCAATCAAGGAGCACCCTGTCCGTCCTGTGCCTGGGGGCATATATATAAACAAGAAAAGGAAGCTGAGCAAGAGGAAGTTCCTTAAAGGCTCCCTTAGGCTCCAGGACACTAGCTTGAACTGACCCTTAAAGACTTCGTTTTTAAGTTTGTCTGCTCTGACGGCAGGTTCTGAGGAAGGACATTATGAATTTGATTAAGCTGCTCCTTCCCTGACCTGAAGCTTAAGAGAGAGAGAGAGCACGAGCGCCTGCCTACCTCTGAGAACAATAGGAGAGCTATAAACTCCTGCAGAGTCTGTTTGATGACCTTTTTAAACGGGACTTTTTTTTTCCTTTTTCTTTTTAACTCCTTAACTTACCTCCCCTTGTCAGATCTGGGTCAGGGAGACACCCCTAATCTTCCAGTTCCCTTCTCACGTGCAGGAAATGTCATGGGTTGGAAGAAATGCACAGGGGACAAGATTTTCAAAAGTGATTAGTGGTTCTCAGCTTGAGACACTGTGAAGGGGCCTGGTTTTCAAAAAGTGTTGAGCTCCTGCTCTCAGGAAATCAGGATCCTTTAAGATGTCTCAGGTTGGGCACCCAAAAATCACTAGTCACTTTTGACAGCTTTGGCTGATGCCACTGTGATGGTAACAAGAGTGATCACACTCCATTCTTTTCCATATGTTTTGTCTGGCTGAACGCATGTCTTGAGGGTGAGGATGGGTGACACCAAAATATCGGGTAGGGGGAGAGGATGAGTGTTATGCAGCATGGGAGCAGGTGCTGCTGGTAGAGGATGAGAGGGAAGGGACTGGATCTCCTGGTGTGGAACCCTGATCCTATAGTTGGGGGGAAAGGGCTGTGAGGATAAATCCATTAAATGTTTGTAAGGTGCACTGAAATCCCTGCGTGGGAGGTGCTCTAGGAGTACAGAGTATAATCATTAGATTATTGCAGGCAGGAAAAAAAAAGACCATTGATGTTTTACATTTTTCTTTCAGCATAAAACATCAAGGATGACTTCAGTGAGTTTTTCAAAAAGACTTTCTGCCAGTTTATTATTTAGCATCTGTTATCTACTCATTATTTGCAATTTGATAGTTATTAAATGGCTAAAAAAGACAAAAGCTCTTTTATACCCTACATCAGCACACAAAATTAATAACCATAAGATGACTTATGAGCAATCAAAAGAGAGAGAGACAGAGAGAAAAAAAGCAATTAGAATAACAGCTAGTTTTGAGATTCCCTGAGGAGCACTGGTGATTGAACTAACACCAACATAGAATATGTGTTTGATGTGGTCACAAATTTGTTTTCAAAAGAAAATTTTTTAAAAGGGTTCTTTCAAGAGAAATTTTTGCAAAGTAAGCTCAGCAACATAACTGGACCAGAAATACTTTGATAAATATTATGACAATGAAGATGTCATTTATGAGCTGGTGGCATAGGAAGGTTAGCAATTCCAGTGACAAGCACACACTCCTTTTGGACACACACAAATTACATTGTATGTAAAGAGGCTCCCTGTATTCTTTGCTATTGCATTCACTTTTACAAACAAACAGATGCAAGACTAAAAACTGCAGTGGGAAATCTCAATGCAATTAAAGGAAACCACATAGAATTCCAAAGGCACATTTTTTCTTACCAGGGGCCTGCACAAAGTTCAGAGGTGAAATTTGTGATAAAATGTCTGGAAGCAAGGTCTACTCCACTGCCTCCTAACTGCTAACACCTTTACTGAAATGGTATTGCTGGAAGATTGGTAGAAACTCCATGCTTGAATAATAATAGCAATATGAATAGTCTACCAATCACCTGACCAGGATAGTGGTGATGACTGTGAAATGCTCAGGGAGATTAGAGAGGCTACAAAAATAGAAAACCCAATAATAATGGGGGATTTCAACTATCCCCATATTGACTGGGAATGTGTCACCTCAGAATGGGATGCAGAGATAAAATTTCTAGACACCACTAATGACTGCTTCTTGGAGCAGCTAGTCCTGGAACCCACAAGGGGAGAGGAAATTCTTGATTTAGTCCTAAGTGGCACACAGGATCTGGTCCCAGAGGTGAATAGAGTTGAATCGCTCAGTAATAGCAACCACAATGTAATTGAATTTAACATCCTTGTAGAAGGGAAAATACCAAAGAGATTCACCACAATAGCATTTAACTTCAAAAAGGAGAACACCACAAAAATGAGGAAGCTAATTAAACAGAAATTAAAAGGAACAGTTACAAGAGTGAAATGCCTGCAAGCTGCATGGAAACTTTTAAAAAACATCATAATAGAGGCTCAAACGAAATGTGTACCCCAAGTTAAAAAAAAAAAGCAAGAGGTCCAAAAAAATGCCATCATGGCTAAACAACAGAATAAAAGAGGCCGTTAGAGACAAAAATGCATCCTTTAAAACTGGAAGTCAAATCCTGCGGAAGAAAATAGAAAGGAGCATAAACTCTGGCAAGTCAAGTGTAAACGTCTTATTTGGCAGAAGATTCTGCTCTATTTTACATCTCATCCAAAAGATGGCACCTTCACCAACACAGTGTCCCTTAACTCCATGCTGGGCATTGGTTCATTACTGACTCGGGGGGTAAAGTATCACTTACTGAATCAACGCCATCACTTTCTACAGCAAGCAGCATCCTGAACTTCCTGGAAGTGTCTCTTTCATGTTCTCACACAGCCAAACTGCTCAGTTTGTAAGATCTGAGAGGATCACAGCACAAAACTGGTTGAGCTGCAGGCAGTTCTTATTTTTCCTTCACATGTTTTACTTGAAAAATTGAAAAGGGGTTACTATGAAGTTAATCATTTCTTCTCCCTTCTAATCTCTGCTTCTGCACATTTATGCAGGCATTAAAAAAGTAAAGTCAAGTAAGCTTAAGACTGAAGAAGAGGCTGAAGCAAATGGAGGTTTGATTTAAATCATAGTAGTCACTTTCTCAATTTCAAAAAATTTACATGGCCTGTGAATAAGTGTCATTTTCCAGGGTAGCATTTTTATATGAATGCTTCAGATAGACAAAACTTTGACTTCCACATGTTTGGGGTCCAATATTGCAATGTGCAGAACACTTCCTCTAAGGTGTCCTCCACTCTCACTGAATTGAATTATTAAGATGTATGCATTCAAGAAAAACTAACTATATGTGAAAACACACAGTGGGTCTTGAATGTGATTTGACCTCTCAACTGTGTCATCACTTTTGATGCATTACTTCCCTACACAGCCCTCTCCTTTCAGTGCAGGTTTCTTCTTTTGAACAACAGTCCATGATTTTCAGCTTGTTATAGAATTTGCTAATATCTGTTGCCTATTTCTTCAGGATGTTTTAGACCATCTGCAGGCTAAATTACCAGTAACAGTCCATGAACTGCCAATCAAAGCTGAGTCTATACCTCCTATGCACAGCGGTGATTGCACAATACTAGAGGTCAAAACAAGGTTTCTCTCCTCGTGTATTGTAACCACGGCGTATTTACAATTCTATGGATAATTTCATTATTGCAGAGGCTTGTATATCAGAGCTGGACAAAGAAGCTTTCCATGTGTAGAAAATGACTTGAACTTGACCTTTGCCAACAGTCCCACAGCCTGCAAGTACTTTTGTTTGTACAGTGAGCACCTGTACTAATTACGCACTTCACTAACTTGAGGTCACTGCTTATGACAAAGGTTTATATCAGCTACCACAGGGGACAGACATCAGCAGCCATTCCAAAACCAAAAAATAAACCATCCCAACCAAACCTCAAACCAAGCAAACTCAACAACATACCAAATATCAAAGTATCTATAGCTAAAGTTGGCCTATCTAAAGATTGCAATATCCTACTGCAAGGCAGGTTGGGACTGTGTCTTTAGAGAATCTAAGGCTATGTCTACACTACGCAGCTTTTAGCGACACAGCTGTGCTGCTAAAAGGCGCGCAGTTTAGCTGCTGTTTGTCTGCAGGAGAGAGCTCTCCTGCTGACAAAAACCTTCCATCCTCAACGAGCAGCGTTAGCTTTGTCGGCAGGAGTGCAAAGCGCTGTTCACACTGGCACTTGTCGTCGGCAAAACTTTTGTCTTTCGGGGGTGTGTGTGTTTTTTTAACACCTCTTAACGACAAAAGTTTTGTCTTTCACTTGCCAGAGTAGACAAAGCCTAAATGACGTGTGACGATTAAAGGAGTAATTAGATGTTATTGTCAAAATCTAAAATTTAGTATTATTTTTGGATTAAAAATCAAATAGTCCTTTTAACTTTCATGTTGACTACTTTTTTCATAGCATACCAGCAAAGCTTGTAAACATGTGAGTAATGCCAAATGACATCATTTCACTCACTGTGTGATTCATGGGGACCTCTCGTGCACCTATTGTTACACATGTGCTTAATGCTTAAGTCAGCACTGACCCTATGACTGAGGGTCCCAGGCACTATGATAAAACAAATAATAAATAATAATAAACTTATGACTATTGCCTATATGGCGTTCCATATTTGAAGTCTTCTCCAACCATTGCAACATTCTTCAATTTTCCCCATTAGCCTCCCCACTTTTCAGGTGACACTAGTCAACACTACTACTCTCTTTGGCTAAACAAGCCATTGTTAGTTCTGGGCCTCTCCCTTGCCTATTGCTTGCACCTATCCTCAGCCATTACTCTGCAACTGCTTCCTAGGCCCTATGTGACTTTCTTCACTATTCTTCCCCCAGGTATTTCTGGTGCAGAGGGGTTGAGTTACCAGCACACAATATGCGGGTGTCAGTTTGTATGTCTCTAGTACCTGACATACTCCCAGGCTTTTCAACTCATGGTTATTTACAAGAATGATACCACAACTTTGACAGATACGCCTTGTCCTATACTTTATTTCTAGTCATTGGTGCTCTGTTACCAAAAGATATTGTATTCTGGAAATAATGGCATTCAAAATAATGGTGTTCTAAGTCTGGAGATAGACAGCACGGTCCATGATATTTAATCCAAAAAACAGCCTCTAAGGGTACGTCTACCCAGCCCAGGGCAGGGAGTCTTCAGCCATGGGTTGACAGACTTGGGCTTGTGGGGATCTCTACTGAAATGCAGGAGCCATCTTGCACCACCAGCAGCATACAAGGGACAGAATGTGGAGAATAATTTCTCCAACTGAAACTGAAAGCACGGGGTAAGGAGACAGAATGACTGACAGAGGGAGCCACTCTCAGCAACCCACCCAAAATGTAACACTAAAAATCCAAAGGGACCCAAATCCCCAGAATCACAAAAATCTACACAGTAGGCCCAGAAATGCTGCTAACACCTTTCCAGCAAGACCTAGAAAATTACATGTTTTATAGCAAATTACGTCTAAATCCATTAATCTATACTTAATCCTGTGAAATATTTATAGTTTATAAGCAGATGATTTAAATTTGTAATGAAAAATGTGCATATACAATTCTCATACTATTTATATGACCTTTCTCAATCAGATTAATTAAACAGCATTAGAAGAAAGTCCCTCATAGCTCAATGTATCCCACTTTCTGGAGTGCCATGAAACAGCTCATCATTACTCATCAATGAAATGAGCTTCCCAACAATGTATCCGAAACATACAATGGGCCTGCTCCATTTGCTTTTACACTGGATTGAATCAGGAGTAAATCCATTGATGTCAATGGAGTTAAACTAGTTTAAGTGAGTTGAACATTAGGCCCACTTTTAGTATTTCCTAGAATGGTCCATTCCGAAGACACACCATTGCCCCCGACAGTAATGACAATTTCATATTGCTGTCACTGATATTTGTTAAGCAATTCTTTCGTCAGGGGTACAAGGAAAACAGTGATTCCTTTTTACACTATTAGAAAAATTGCAATGTACAGAAAAGCACAACCACTCTATATGACATTTTTATTTCATTCTTTTGTTATTTAAAATTGCAGATTTCATTTTTTATAATAGCACGTGGTCCATAAATATGCTGTAAAAGAGCAAAACAAACCTGGCTGAATAAATTCTAAGTTGCTAAAGTTTCAGATAGAAAATTACAAGGTCTTTAAAATGTACTGTCAAATTAATAAGTGTAAGGTTATTTGAAGTATAATTTTCAAAAATTGTTTGCGATGTGTTTAAACACACACTCCTGAGACTATATGTAAAAGCTCCAATCTGCAGAACAATAATTGGCTTGTGAATTAGTACTGTAAATCGCCTATTTTCAGAATGTGACAGACATCAGGAGTATACATGATTGAGTCAGCAATTACTAAGATACATTCATACAGTACAGGCCACTCATGACTCAAAACCACCATTTATCTCTTCCCGAGAGATCGGTTTCTTGGCAAAGCTCCTTTGAAAACAATTTTTTTTCAAAAACAACTGACCATTCCAGCAGGCTATGAATACCGCTATAATTTGGACTATTTTTCATAACAAGCAGACTGTGTGTGCTATTTTTCAGTTAATTAAAGAAGCCTTTCCCCCCCCAGATTTCTAAGCAGGGTAAGTACTACAATGAACCAGTTCTAAAATAGTGCCAATCATGGACTGACCTGTACAAAAACAAAAAATAACCCAGATGTGTAAATAAAAACAAAATCTGGAGTAATGTTGTAAATCTAGCTTACATAACATCATGTTCATCTGCTCTGCCAAACTACTAGCTTTTGTTTGTAATAAAAATAACTATCTTGGGTTCAATTTGCTTTCATACTCAAGAATCTGCAATAGCTCAGAGCTGTCTAATAGAACTCCAACTTGATCTATTATTGTCAAACATTATAGGTATTACAGCAGAAGCTAGAGGGTGCATCTGTGATCAGGGCCCTATTGTGCTAGGTACTGTACATACCCACAGTAAGAGACCATCTCTGCCTGGATAAAACTTACAGTAGATCAGACAGACAAGAGATGTAAGAAAGGTAGTATTTTATTTCCCATTTTACAGATGGGGAACTGAGGCACACAGAACTTGCCCACAGTCACATAGGAAATCTGTAGCAGAACTGAGAGTTGAACTGAGATTTCTTAAAGACAATCTTTCCTCTCTAACCTTACAGTCACTTACTGCAAGAGATGAACTCTGCAAACACTATCAGTTATAAGTGAAATACTCAGGGGCCAAATTCTGCCCTAGGATATGCGCACAACGGGCCTGGACACAGCAAGGGAAGAACCTAGCGATGGCTCTGTCAAAACATCGGAGTTAATATACAAATAGATGCTTGTGGGTCACTGCTCAAGGTTTTAGAAAAATCAAAACTGAAAAAACTTTGCCTCTGTTCATTTTTTTTGCTTCCCTCTTTGGCAAATGAAATCTAGATTCCACCATTTCTCATGAATTTGTGCTGTAAACAGCCACAGCAACTATGGACTATGTCATACCTAAGAAAAAATCAACATTGAAGTAATCTTATAATGGATTTTTCCAAACAACTAACATGTCCATCATCACTGTTTAGATGTCCCTTGTTATTTGGGAAACATCAGTGTAAAATGTCTCTTGCTCTGGGCAGAAATAGTCCAGATCCCAAACTAAATAGTCATACCCTTCCAAACAAACCGAAAAGTGGTTAGCGAGGGGGAAAAGGTTAAACTATACAGCAGAAGGGAAAGAGAAAAACAACAAGAAATTCATACTGGTTGTTAAGCCAATTCTCACTCCATTTCCTCCCATCTCTCTCTCTTCCACACACCAGCCATATCATTCAGTATGAAGTATAAGTGCATGTGTGTGTTTCTCAGTGAGCATGTAGATATCATAAGGGGAACTGGTCACATTACCTACACTTGGGGTTGCCCGATGCTTCCCATTATAAAACTCTGTTTTAGTTGCTTTTAACTTTGCCAAGCTTTATCAGTTCTGGCTGATACTTTTCCATTCTGGCTGTCTGCTTCAGGCTGTTGGTGGTGATTTTTTTTTTTAAAGTTTAATCTAAAATGGTTCATCGATTTCTGAGAATGAAGTTAAGGAAAAGTCCATCATTTTGCCTATTTAAAAGAATTCTTATAACCATAGTGATTTTCTTACTGAGCATGGGAGAACTGCAATTTGTCAGAGGCTTACAATTTGATCAAATATGGATGTTTTTACAGGCGAACAGGAAAAGACACACTCCTGATGTCAGGGTGACTCCCTGTCACACTTCAAGTCTCTGCTATAGCATGGAGCCGAAAGAGCTTCTCTATGAAACAGTTGTAAATTTTTTTTTCAAGTTGGGAAAACATTTTCTTTTACCCACATTCTTAGAATTGGCTGAACTGTTTTAGCTGAAACTTTCCAAAAAATTTCAGCTTTAAGCAGACACCCAGCATGGAAAAATTCAGGTCAATCAATTAGAGTTATAAGCAACTAAAAATAGGGTCTTATAGTGGGAAGTGTCGGGCAACCTTAACTATAGGTTTGACCATATGGGCCACCTATAATCCACACACACACACTCCATGTACACACATGCATATGCTCTTCATGCATTTACACCACGGGTCCTCAACGTGGTGCCTGTGGGTGCCATGGCGCCCGCTAGGGCATCCATGTGCGCCAGCCTATTTGCCGCCGGACAAGCAGCCGCCGAAATGCCACTGAGAAGCGGCAACGTCAAGAAGCGCTACCGCCAAATGCTGCTTCACGGCGGCCTTTCGGCAGCTGCTTGTCCGGCGGCCACGGTCCTCGGTGGCTAGTCGTCTGGCGCCTGCCCCACGGAAAAGGTTGGAGACCACTGATTTACACATAGACACATGTACTATATGATACAAGGGATGAGGGGAATCCAATTTAGTGCGAATTGGATTAACTTCCAGTTACGTATACTCGCACTTCATGTATCGCTCATGCTGTGCGTTGGTGCCGCTGAGGCTGAGCAGCACAGAGTGTTACTTGGGGATAGGGAGTGAAAAGTGATGGCCCCAAAGGTTCGTTATGGCAGCCAGGAAGTCCCAGCCATGTCCTCGATGCAGAATTTAGGGGGAGTGGCCCAGGGGCTTTGTATTCCCTGGGGCTCTCGTGGCTCTCTACTGGCTTCGGGGCTGCTTTGTGTTGCAGTGTGGAAAAAGTGACCCAAACATGGCAGAGAATCTGGGCCACTATGCATATCCCCTTTATATGTTATATCATTTGGATCAAGAGAACGCACATTTCCTCTAAACACACAGAACATCATTCTCTCTGTCTGTGTGCGTACATATCATATACACATACATACACTCAAACGTATCCCGTTACCTCAGGGGTAGTGATAGGCCTGTAATAAATTTCAAAATGCATTTGTAATACTCCTTTGGCCACATCACTTGCCCTCTGCCCACTAACCCACGTTCCCAAATTCAACTCCTAGCATTCCAAACCACTGCCCCACTTTAAATAGCTGCCAGTTTGCTTTTTAAGTCACCTTGCCTCAGAAATGTCATCATTCTCCCACTGTGTTGCTGGTCTGATGCCCAGGATGGGCAACATTCAGTCTAGGAGTAATGACTAGTTTAAGGTACAATATCTTGTGAACCTGCAGAACTAGAAACAGGAGCTTTACACATTACTGGAAAGAGAAGCAATCCCAGCTTTCCAATGGGGGCGGGGGGTGAGGGGAGGTCACAGTACTTACTTCTAGCCCTAGAAGGTATCAAGATATTTAACTTTAAAAGCAGTGACGTGTGTGTACAGGAAAGGTATTTTTTAATTAGTTTTATAGAGTTTTAAAAATTGATCAGTTTTTCCATTGATTATGGGACCATGAAGAATATATGATGCCACGGCATAAAGATTTTATTGGCACTTATTTGGGATAGCCTGCAAAACTCATTTGTGATTTAGTCACTTGTCAGTCAAATAGACATCCTAATCTCATGCTGGTTAAACATTTTGATCATTCATAAGGCTGCTACAAAGATCACTGACCTGGCTTGTCACTTTGACCAAGCCAGTCTTCTCTTCGCATCCCTCCACTGGCTCATCTTCCTCCATCACAGCAAATACAAACTACTCATCTTAACTCCCAAGGCCCTTCCCGGCCTGTCTCTACCTTCCCTGTCATCTCTAAGGCTGTCTACACTGGCACTTTCATTGCTAAAACTTTTGTCGCTCAGGGGTGTAAAAAAACACCCCCCGAACGACAAAAGTTTTATTGACAAAAAGCACCGGTGTGGATAGAGCTTCAGTGTGAGAGCCGCACTCCTATTGATGAAGCTCATTCGGGGTGGTTTTATTTTATTTTGTTTTATTTAATAATAATTTATTATTAAAGCGCAGCCACATAGCACACCTTACATTGGCATGGCACAGACGTTGCCTATGGCCTGCAATTGGCCCATGATGCCAACCTTTGTTGCCCACTTGTGAAACTTTCGAACAAGCACCTCAGTTGTTTTTCCCACGTTGCCCTTTCCCTCACACACATGGGAGCAGCTCCCAAAAAACACCCGTAAAGCCACCGCCTCTTCCTCCTTCAAATCACTCCTTAAAACTCTCTCTGCTGCGATGCCTACAAAAATCTTGACAATGAATAGGGTGGTGTGCTGAGACCACTGATGATCTTGCTGACCATTATTATTGCATTGCTTCCTTGTGCTCCCCTGTGTGTTGTCTCCATCTGTAGTCATTTGTCTTATATCGGGACTGTAAGTTCTTTGGGGCAGGGACTTTTTGTCCTGTGTTCATACATTGCCTAGCATAATGGGGTTCTATTCATGACTGTGGCTTCCAGATGCTACTGCAAAACAAGTAATAAATAATATAGAATGATAATAGTTACATATATTTTATTTTCGATAATGACATTCTTCTACATTCAGTTCTAAATTCTGCATATCAGATCAGCATCCTGAATTAATAGATTTGGGGCACAGAAAATAATCAATAATTGATTAAAATACTTTGCTAATGCTTTAAATGCTTCTCAACACTCAATAACAATCAAGTGAGTAAACATAACAAATCCCCAAACATATTTCCATAGAAGACAACATGTTTCATTATTTGCCTTCAATATAACACCATTGGTTAGCTCCACAGAAGATACTATGGTTATTACCAGAGCTGTCTGGAAAATAGAACTTCCATCCACAGGAAATGTCAACATTTTGAGATTTCTTTTCATCTTGTCAAAAGCTCAAAAGATCCTGTGGAGTGGAAATTCCCCACTCTTTTGATTTGGAAGCATCTAAATGATGTTATCAAAACATTTCATTTTGATAATGCTGAAATGTTTTGTTTCGCTAATGTCAGAATATTATTGAAGTCTAAATGAAATGAAAAAAACAAAGTCTAAATTAAATATTCTGAAATGAGTGAAATGAAATGAGAAACTCAACCCAAATTGTTTTGAAAATTTGCCAAAAATGTTTGAAAATCGACACATTCCCATGAAATGTTTTGATTTTGAGAAAATAGCATTCTCCAATGGAAAACGGTTGTGTTGAAAGTTTTTCAATCAACTGTGGTTATGATGTGTAATTAAACAACTAGGGCTCTTTTAGTTTTTTTAAATAAAGTTATCCCAAAAAATCTAAAATGACCAATTCTTGTTCCCATCTTGCCATCAGGTCGCCTCGTCTATTTTTTTGACATTACAAGAATCTGCTCATTTGGGAATCACTAGCTGAGGGAGTTGGCCTGTGAAGAAATGCCTGACATCAGGGCTATCAGTTTTAAAATCTTTTACAAAGCTGGAGAATTTCCTGTTTCTGTCATTTCGTCCAGCTGGCTCTTTCTAGCAGGAATCCCTGGAGAGGGGTTTGTTTCACCCTGCACAGAATTGTAACTACTGATGCTGTGAATAATGTGACTGGAAATAAAATAGGAGTGAGCCCTGAGCAGAGGAATATACCTCTCCACTCTGAATTCCACCATGGGTAATGGAATAACATGACCTGCCTGCGGCTCCCCCAAAGCATACTATGTTTTGGATCAACTGTCTGAGCGTATGTCTACACTGAAAATGCTACAACGGCACAGCTGCAGCTGCGGTGCTGAAGTGCTTCAGTGTAGACACTATCTCCGTTGAGTAGAGGGATTTGACCATCAAGGCAGAAAATTCACCTCCCTGCAAGGTGGTAGCTATGTGAACAGAAACATTCTTCCATCGACCTAGCACCGTTTACACCAGGAGCTAAGTCAGCATAGCGACATCTCTCAGGGCCATGGATTTTTCACACCCCTGAGAGACGTAGCTATGCTGATGTAAGTTCCTAGTGTAGACCAGCCCTGAGGATGTTATTAGCTAGAATGGATGATACTTTCTCTTCCTAGCTACAAAGAGGTCTGATTGTGCATCAGAAAAGTCAGTGAAATCTATGGCAAAACTCCCAAAGGGAGCAGGATCAGGATCCAAAAGTGCTCTCTCTTATCCAAAACATAGTTACTCTTGGGGCTAATCCTAAAGGTCTGCAACTCAGGTCAGAGGTGACCTTTGAGGCCTTTGATACTGGGAGTCTATTAGTGTCAATGCTAAAATCAGTTTGTTTGTTTTTTTGGTTAAAAAAAGGCGGGCTCTCCAGGCCTTTTAGTAGGGAAATGTAAAGCAGCATGAAGCAATTATTTCCATGTTTGATTTGCGGGATGCAAAGATCGTTTTGAAGACCACCTCAAAATCCTAAGGAAAATATGCATATATTGGTCTGATCACAGGGGAATACAGGGGCAGAGAAAAGTCCTGCAAGCCCACCCCAAATTGTAAGGGCAATGCATTGTAGGGAGAGCAGGAACTATGGCTGAACACTTATCCCTAATTGTCTTTGTGGGGGATGTGGCAAATTCTGGCTTATCCATGGTATCATTGGACAAAAGGCCACGCTTGCTTAATCTCCACAACCTGATGATGTGGAAATCCCAACAGTAACCTTGACCTTTTTATGGTATACGCTCCTCAGGGACACCATATTCTTGATAAGCATTGAAGATCAGTGCTTAACAAACATCATCAGCAAGGGTCTCATCCGTAACTGCATCCTGATGAGACTAACACATGACCAGCAAGACTATGCCAAGGGATGTTTTAATTTAAAGAAACATTATTTTCGGATGTTCATTACATAAAAAATATGGCTGTGTGATGAGATTTTCAGAAGCATGAGGAGAACTGATTTCAAGGGGATTTGGGCATCTACTTCCCATTTGTGCCTTTGAAAGTCTCCCCCACAGATTCCAATGTGTTTTATATATTTTAAATATCTGCTTATAATTTAATGCATCTTTAGGGAGTTGTTACAGCTAAGAAACCCAGTGTCATGCTGGTGATAGATATAACTTCAAGCCACAGAGTTAGGATCGGCACACAGACCTAAATCACATCTTCCCCAACATTCACAAGCCTTCAAGTTCACGATTCTCATTTGATCCCATTGGCCTGATCTGGACCAGGATCTGAAACATACTGAAGTCTAGGGAGATTCCAATTGGTTTTCCGGTTTAGTTTGGGTCCATCTCTAGTTTGTTCCACATTGTTGCTAGAGGCTTCCAGTCCTTCCAAACTCACAAGCCATTTGTCATGCTTCACATTCCATTAGGTAGCTTTGGAAAGGCCAAAGCTGGATCCAAAATGGTAAACATTGGAGTTGTAATTCTCTACTAGTTAGGCACCACCGGTGGGTAGCAGCACTGGTAGAAGCTGTAGTGTCAACAAGACTCAGGCATTTTTACCACCTTGTCATCAAACCGTACTTAGAGCTGTGGTAAAGGTGGTTAAAAGGCCCATGCTCTCTCTTCACTAGTAGAGCTGAACTGGTGGTGAATTACATGTCTTAATTTCCCAAAATGTATAAATGTTTTGCCTCCTCCCTAGGTATTCAAACAAGACTCACTGGTTGCTTCTTTGCCCCGTGGCTCCCCATTACTCTTCTCCATGTGGCAGTCATTACCCCTCTTTCCCTCCCACTAGCATGGCAAGGTTTGCAGCAACCTTCTACAGGACCCCAGTGTCAGTGCAACTCTGCGGATTGGCTGGCAGGTGGAGTAGGGCAATTAAGCACTATAGGCTGGTAGGCCAGAACAGTGGTCACTGCATTGAACAAAACTCCCAACAATGGCCAAATTTTAGCCCCTTTCTTCAATATTTTCATAATTTAACAAAACAGTTCAGTGTCAGTTCAACTCATCACAAATCTTTTCACAGACTCTACACTGCGATAAAACCCCCGCAGCGCCGAGTTTCAGAGCCCGGGTCAGCTGATTCGGGCTCACAGGCCTCGGGCTGCAGGACTGAAAACAGCAGGATAGATGTTTGAGCTCAGGCTGGAGACCAGACTCTGAGACACACTTCCCTTACAGGGTCTCAGAGCCCGGGGTCCAGCCTGAGAATCAACATTGCAATTGTGTAGCCCCTCAGCCTGAGCCCACATGCCCGTGGCAGCTGACCCAGACCAGCTGTGGACATGACATGGCATGGGTCTTTTATTGCAAAGTGGAGAATACCTTCCCTGAATCCCTGGATTTGCTGCCTAATTTTTCCTACAGCCTCCCCACATTAAGGCTTCTGTCCCTGTTTCTTGCAAGGTATCTCCTCAATAGACCTTCCACCTGGCTGGTGCAGTGAGTTCTTCCTGCATCCATTCCCTGCCACTGCATCTCCCTTTCTAGTCTCAGATTTCTATATATCAATGGTTAAGTCCTGGATTCTAGACTAGCTAATTCTTTACCCAGGGAAATTATGCAATTGCTTATGACATTGTCTGATTTTTTCCACAAAAGTTCCTGGTTGAAAACAAAACAAATAGTAAATTTTCATCATATACAATTTATTACTAATATTTTCCTTGCAATAGTTGCCATGGCTGTTTTTATACTAAAATAAAGGCCCAAACATTTACAGCCAGCACTCAAAGCCAACTAATAATTTATTTGAACCATATTGCAAAGCTCAGGAGGATTTCTGAACGAAACATTTAATGAATAGACTGATAGCCAAATACTGCCTTGGAGCCCTGCCACTGTAATACTGAAGATGCAGGGAGCTCTCTCAGTGACCAAGACATAAACTGAAAAACAATCAATCAGATGATAGTAAAGTCTTTTAAATCTAAGCTAGGAAGGATACAGTAGGTTAGGAAACTGCTAGCCTTAATATTTCCTCACTTTGTCAATGGTTCCTTGCTATGACTGAATATTTAACATATACTACTTGAAAAGAAGCAAAATCCAGACTTTATTTTTTATCCATATGACCATAAAAAGATAAGGCAAAATTTTAATTTTCTGTACAGCATGGACAACTCCATTTTCTGCCCGTAGCCTTTAGCGTATACAAACTGCTATGGGTTCATTTAGAGTTACAGTATGTGCATGTGTAGACTGCAAGATCAAACTCTTAATGGTAAATCAAAAGAGGAAAGCATGCAAATAATTTCAGAACTTTATTTGAAAAAAATATATTTGGGAAGCTAAACAAGACACATTTCAGGGCTGAGAACGATGCCTTGCCAAATATAAGCTAGAATATATATCAAATTTTAAACCCCTTTTCAGAAGCAAACAGATCTAAAGTGTACAGAGAAACAATCTTAAAACCTGGCTTTTACTTGGTTAATGAAAAAAAAATCCAGAATGTTGCAAAAAATTGAGCTAGTCTGTGATTGAAAAGAAAAATCCCTAACACCATTTTGTAGCTAAAAGAAAATGAATTCAAATAGGAGTACAATGTGAAAATACAGACCTTCCCATTTACTCATCCCCTTGTGGTGCAGAACAATTTGCTTCCAAAATTGCAATAGACTGGAGTTTCTAGCACCCTGTGGCTTTGGCTGGACTGAGAGCACTGGGTTAGCCTTGATTTGAACTTGCTGTTTACAATACACTGTAAACTCTTCCCTTGCAGCAGACTTACAATGAGAACTGTGTGAAAAAATTCTCACATCTAGCCAAAATCATCAAAAAGCAACGCACTTTCATTTTTCCATTTCTTCATACAATATCTTTTTCCAGAGCAAATGTGGAGAATTTAATTTTCAACAAATACATAGAAGTTTGCTATTTTTACCCAAACAATAGAATTTTGCCACTTTTGCCATAAAATGTTGATGGGCAAAAATTATGAAATTTTGCCCTGGATAAAATTTCCAAAAAATGGTGAGATTGGATGCCAGAATGTTAGTTTCTCATGCAGCACTAATTACCATATTCAGCTGAATCCTCTCATCTCTTCAGAACCTTGAAAAATTCTACGTGATCAGCCAAGCTGGGAATGTGTGTGGGTTTTTTTTTTTAAGCTTTTAGTTTTGTAATTGACTGTTTCAGCTTGTGAACATCAAAAGGTTTGGAAGCTAGGTTCAATAAGTAACCAAACAGAATATTTTCTGGAGCTCATCTGAACCACCTGAGCCTGTAAAATTGGGCTCAATATATTAGGAAGTCTAGCTTTCTTATGGCATTTCAGCACTTCTAGATTCTACTTAGAAACAGAAGCACAGATATAAGTTAAAAGAAATTTAAAAAAAAGTTCTAATTTTTTTTCAACCCTCTAAAAGGTTTCTAGGTCAGGGTTGACTAATATTTCAACCGACTGATCCATCCCTATATTATTTTGCACATTTAGGCCTCCCATCTGGCAAAGACTTATCCATATGCTTAACTTCACACACTGTGAGTAGTCCCCATTGACTTCAGTGGGACTTCTTATAGTCCCTGAAGTTTAGTACATGCAGAAGTTATTGCAGGATCTGAGTTTTAGTGCATATTCTATCTAAGGGTCTGAAAACAGCTTTACACATATGAAGCTCTTGTGGATAAGATACTGGACTATGGCTCAGAGGATTTCAGTTCCGTTCCTGACTGTGACATAGACTTCAGTGGGACCTTGGGCGAATCACTTAGGAGGAGATTTTCAAAAGCATGTAATTTAGGAGTAACAGGGCCTATCTATCTATCTAGACAGTCATAAACATTAAGGAACTAAGCCCCACAAATAGAGATGATGAACTTGAAACAAACTTGAAAAAGTTCAGTTCTGTATCTAGGCTGTATGATTCTGCCCCATCTCTCCTTTTACTACTTATTATTTTTACTGCAGTGGCACCTACGAGCCTCAGTCACAGACCAGAACCCCTTGGTGCTAAGCCCTGTACAAACACAGAACAAAAAGATGGTCCCTGCTCCAAAAAATGTATAATCTACTCACAACACTTTTGTGAGATTGGGGATATTATTTGTATTCTACCAATGGGCTAACTGAAGCACTACAAAGTTTAATGATTTAGCCAGATTCACACAGCATGAGTGAGTGGAAATACAACTTTAGCTGGACGGACTCCCAGTCCCGGGCAGACCGACACTACACAATGTAGTACTAGACAATTTTAGCATTTGATTATTTACAGCCATTGGAATTCCTTAGATCTGTCACATCAAGTCCCTTTACCATGATAAAATTATAGATTAATTAGTTGTCCAGGAATGTGTGGAAGGAAATTTCGTGTCCTTTGTTTAAGCACACCAATGGAGCGATTCTGGAAGAAGATGCAGACACTTAGGGTAAGTCTATGCTGCAATTTAACACCTGTGGCTGGGCTGCATCAGGTGACTCAGGTTCATGGGGCTCAGGCTGTAGGGCTGTAAACTTGTAGTGTAGACGTTTAGGCTCGGACTGGAGCCTGGGCTCTGGGACTAGGGTGACCAGATGTCCCGATTTTATAGGGACAGTCCCGATTTTTGGGTCTTTTTCTTATATAGGCTCCTATTACCCCCCACCCCCTGTCCCGATTTTTCACATTTGCTGTCTGGTCACCCTATCTGGGACCCTCCCCTCTTGCAGGGTCCCAGAGCTTGGACTCCAGCCTGAACCCAAACGTCTACACTGCAGGTTTACAGCCCTGTAGCCTGAGCCCCATGAGCCCAAGTCAGCTGACCCAGGCCAGCTGTGGGTGTTTAATTGCAGTGCCCTTAGGCTATGTCATCACTGCAAAAAAAAAAAGTCTTCTTATCTCAGAAACAGCAAAGAGTCCGGTGGAACTTTAAAGACTAACAGATTTATTTGGGCATAAGCTGAAGAAGTGGGTTTTTTACCCACAAAAGCTTATGCCCAAATAAATCTGTTAGTCTTTAAGGTGTGACTGGACTCCTTGTTGTTTTTGTGGATACAGACTAACACAGCTACCCCCTGATTTTTAACTCAGGTTAGCTAACCTGCATTAGCTAACTTGGATTAAAATAGTGGTGAAAACGTGGCAACTTGGTTTTCAACTCAGGTTGGCAGCTCGAGTTAAAGGCAGTAGGACAGTAGTTTTCATACTTTTTGTATTGGTGACCCCTTTCACACAGCAAGCCTCTGAGTGTGACCCCCCTTATAAATTAAAAACGGGGGGGGGGATTTAATGTAATGGGGGCTCAGGGCTGTCTGCCCCATGGAGTGGACAGCTCGCGACCTCCAGGTAACCACTTTGCGACCCTCTGAGGGGTCACGACCCCAAGTTTGAGAACCCCATAGGAGAACCTGGGGTTGAACTAAAGCTGCTAACCTGAGTTAATAGCTGGGTTGCCATGTCTTCACTGCTATTTTAACTGGATGTTTTCAAGTAAAGAATGAACTTCCCCCCCCGCAGTAAAGACATACCCTTGAGGAAAAAATTCTGCCCTTATTTCCATGGTTGCAACCCAAATAAAATTAGCTGAATGCAGAATTTAGCGGTTAATGTCTTCATTTTGTTTAGTACATGCCTAATAAGATATCACATGTTAAATGCTTGTTACTGCATATTTCTGTTAGCATATCATCTCTTCAAGTATTGGTGACTAAACAATTAAGGTAGCACAGTAATGTTTTCACTGTATGACTCTGTTGTATAAACAAATATGAAAGAACTGGATCTCGGCTCAGGTTGTTGTATAACAGGAACACTGGTGAAGCATTTTCCAAAACAGAGTTATTTATCAAACCAGAGAACTCTCTTTATTTTTTCTCTCTGTGCACACTTACAAACCTGATCCAACTTGTTTCCAGAGAATCTGGGACTGTTGTTGCCAAACAATGACTGCAGTCATTTTTTAAAGCCATACACTGAAATGGGGGAGAGGGAGAGGGAGATGCTCTTTGTTTGCAAGTGAGAACAACTGTGTCCAAACATGTCTCTTCAGAGTATTTTTAAGTTACAAAAGTGATAAGAGAGAAAACTGTACAGTGATTTCCTTTGCTTGCACTCCCCTCTTCTCTAGGAACTTTCTTTGCTCCTGGTCCCATTATGGATGAGTTAACTCTTCAGAAAAGAGCTGTCCCAAACCTCAGTCCAGA
The DNA here is from genome assembly GCF_011386835.1 of Chrysemys picta bellii. Classification (NCBI taxonomy): domain Eukaryota; kingdom Metazoa; phylum Chordata; order Testudines; family Emydidae; genus Chrysemys; species Chrysemys picta. Next base: position 38,827,769 of record NC_088794.1, on the reverse strand, counting down.
TCAGCAAACTGAATACATACCTTTTCTTCAGTTTTATAACATTTGGTGAATTTCCCCCACCCTTGGCTTCCAAAAGATCTTCTGTCTTCACATTAAATCGATGGGGTGACTCAGTGTATCTGACAATTTTTGCTGGCTTGGCTGCTGTCTTCAAATTTTATGGATTGCATGGCTTCCCAGGGAAAGGGGAGGGACAATACTTTTTTGGGGGCCTCTCCAATCCAGAGAGACTCTGAAACTCATGAGCTGTGAGAACTGCTGCTGGCTAAAAGCCAGCACAGAGACTGTTAGATCAAAAAATCTCTTAATGGACTATCACCAAAGCTCTGAATCAGAAAGAGAGAGCTAGGAAGCTAAAAAGATTTGGCTGGGTTGGCAGTGGACAGGGAAAGACGGGATGTATTAAAAAAAAGGGGGGGGGGAAGAATCTCAAAGGCATCAGAGAGTATGTATCATCCAATATGCAAAGGCTTCTCCAACCCAAAAAAAGGATAAAACAAACCTCATTGTTCTTTTACACACAAACTAAAAACATTTAAAAACCTCTTGCCAAAACCTTGCCGCTCAGTTTAAGTCTGGGTGTAACATGTTCATACTGGATCAACCCAGGAATGTGGGTCCTGTCCATTCTTGTTTACCTTTAAGAAAAACCCAAAACATCACTTGTGAGTGAATTTTCAAGCTTGTGACCATTGTAACACATGATACAAATGCACACATCTGATCAATCTTTTTACAGGCAACAGAGAGAAAAGGGGGTGGGGGGAGGAGAGAGAGATATTGGTTTTGTCCATGCATGTTCTGTAAATGATCTTGACTTAACCCTCCTGTGACAGATACTGGATCAGTTCATACAGTATATGTTGGCCACTTCTCAGAGAAAAAAAAAAGGTGCATAAACTGTATAGGTCCCTTGCTGCTAAGCCCAGCAATGAAGCTGATTATGTGTCTTGCTATGTTATTCTAATTTTTAAGCCAAAACCCCAGATTTTATTCTTCCTTAGGAACGTACCAGAAGGTCAATATTTCAAGAAGAAACACACTGAAAGAAGCAATTGGAACATATACTGTAGTAAGCTCTGGGTACAAAGCTGTGGAGCCACAGACTTTTGTAGCATTTTGCTACTTATAATGGCACACAAAAGCCAAATACCCAGGATTTATTTATGTAATGAGAGCACCAGGGTTTTTTCCAGGGTTCTGTTAGGCTGTATTATCAGACCTGTTAGATTGGGAATGAATTGGATGCACAAGCTGTATTATGCCTCTATTTTCGTGCAACAGTAATTTCCAGAGGACTGAATGGCTCAGGAAATTGGTAATGGGAGGGTGAAACTTTTCACTGCTAAGGTGATTCTTTCAATCTAGCCCAGGTAAGTACATCTAAAAATTATTCTCATCTGATGGCTGTTCAGTGGCTTATCTATGTAATGAGTTTGGTGGTCTAAGTCCAGTAACCAGTGGACAGGTGCCAACATCACAATTTGCACTAATTAGAGCCTTAGACATGGAGGGTGAACTATCCTCTTAGCCTTAGAGTTGGTCCCTCCAACTTTGGGTTGAGGAACATTGGTAGGATAGGGAGGGGAAGCTTGAATTAACAGAATAACGTAACATTTTAGTCTCTAGTGCAGTCAAATCCACCAACACTAAATTCACGTGAAAAGAAAAAAGAACCATTTTAGAAAGCTGTTTGTGCAAAGGACAGAAGCATTGCATCTTCACCTGGTTAGAAGTGGGTATCATGTGTTCCAACGGTTACTGAAACTTTAGCATAGGGCAGGGCACCTCTTACTAGAGAAATTGTCTCAGGGATACCTCCTCTGCCATTCATGACCACACTGACCAGTTGTTTTCATGGACCAGTAATATACGGAAAGTAGATAGGCCAAGACCTTTTAAAAAAGTGACTAGTTATTTTTGATGCCTTCAGTTTTGAATACCCATCATGAGACACTTTAAGGAGGCCTGATTTTCAGAAGGTGCTGAGCACCCACCTTGGAAAAATCAAGCCCCTTTAAAGTATCTCAAGTTGAAACCCCCAAAATGGAGGCACCCAAAATCACTAGCCATTTTTCAAAATATTGACCATAATGTTCTTACTTTCTTTTAATGCAATTTAGCGTTTGCAAACAAGCAAGACAGCCACCAGCCATCTGTCTGCCGTGAGTGCTTCACAAACTACAAGTGGTCCATAGACCACAGTTTGGCCTCCAGAGCCATATTCCCTCAACAGTGGACTGTGCGTATTAAGAAATCCCTTTTCTGGATGCATGACTCCCCCTCTCTCCTTCTCACAAGGACACTTCATCTTAGAGTCAACAAAAGAAAAAAAAACAAGAAAAATAGATACCGTATATTTTGAGGAGTAATCGTAACTGCACATAGGTTATTTTTCTTTAAAAAAAAAATATTCAGAGGCCCAGAGAAGGGAGACAGTTATTTTTATATGTAAAAAGAAACCTTAAAAAAGGTTTTAACATTTTGCTGGCAGACCCAATGTGAGCTAAGTTAGAGTTCAAAACTATGTATGAATAAGTCCAGACTTAATCTTAGGTGGGCATATGAAAGCTTGCACAACACTAGATATCCTTTCAATATGCCTCAGATAGTTGCCAACATTTTTATATAAACATTAGATATTAAATAGTGTAAAAGAACAGTCAAGCATTTCAAAATGTACCAAATGTTTCCTGAAGTACTGTTCCTCATACAAAGAAAAATAGCTACCTCATCATCAAGGAACCTGATACAGTATTCCTCTGACAAGGTCTGTCTCAGTACCTGGGGAGTTTCAGAGTGTTGGGGAAGTGTTAAGAGCACACTCATACAACAAAATAAAACCCTACCTCCTGCTTCCATTTGCTTCAGCGTTTCTAAATCAGTTAAATACAATTTTTCATTTGCATTTATTTTCTGTACTAATAAATAAACAAACAAATATGGAACATTTTCTCCTGGGTGCATGTAATAGATATTCCTTTGGGGCCTTTCATATTTAGGGCAAGATTACACCTGGCCCCTGCAAGCCTTCGCCACAAGCACAGGAGGCGGGGCTAATAGTAATCCCCACATTTAGAGAGCAGAAAAAATGTGAAGATTACTGTTGTCCAAAACACTAGTCTGTCCAAAGGAGCTGGTATGAGAGTATTGGCCTGGCCCCCTCTACAGTGGTCAACAGAATTTAGCTGGACAGTAAGTGGATAGTAAACCCACCCCAATGACTGTCCTTCCCACATGCAGCCACGAGCGTTGGGGGAGACTGTGCTAATGTAAGACCCAATGCTAATGGAGCACCTCTTTGGACAGTGCATCTCCATATTTCTCAAACATGGTTCCTTGACTAATAAGGCCCCTTAATCTTCCCTAATTTTGTGTTTGCTGGAACAAGTCAAACACTATCTCCAAATTAACAGATGTGGCCAGCATGGTGCTAGTTTTACAGATGATAAATCACTGATCCCAAAACTAACTTCTGTCTTTTGTGGTGATTTCCAGTTCTGAAAGTCTATCTATGGCCTCTTGACAAGTTCTTCAGATGCAGGAGTGATGGTGAAAGCTTTAAAACCTTTTCAGATTTTTTTTACATTGATTTTATTCATGATGTGTTGTTCATTTCCCTGCATGTACTTTGTGTTTAATTTCATAACTATGGACACTCTTCAGTAAACAGACTATTATACAATCATGGCTTGGTACAAGAGGATCTAGAATTTGTTGCGATTCAAAGTCTAGAAAAAAGTCTAAGGGGGAGGCAATTTCTAACACTTGAAATCTTCTTGAAATGGCATTTATTTGTTGAGGTTTATTTAACCCACATGATTCAGAGAAATGTTCACATATTTCACCAAGCAAGATGTCCTACATATTTATACTTAGTGAACATACCACTGTGTAGACTGGGACTTAGCCCTGGTCTACACTACGAGTTTAGGTTGAATTTAGCAGCGTTAGATCGATTTAACCCTGCACCCGTCCACATGACGAAGCCATTTTTGTTGACTTAAAGGGCTCTTAAAATCAATTTCTGTACTCCTCCCCGACGAGGGGATTAGTGCTGAAATCGACATCGTCGGGTCGAATTTTGGGTAGTGTCGATGCAATTTGACGGTATTGGCCTCCAGGAGCTATCCCAGAGTGCTCCATTGTGACCGCTCTGGACAGCACTTTGAACTCAGATGCACTAGCCAGGTACACAGGAAAAGCCCCACGAACTTTTGAATTTCATTTCCTGTTTGGCCAGCGTGGCGAACTCAGCAGCACAGGTGACCATGCTGTCCCCCCAGAATGTTTCTACGCTCCCCCAATCATCTCCATCCCTGAGGTTATCACAGATTAGAAGGCGAAAAAAACGCACTCACGATGACATGTTTTTAGAGCTCATGCAGTCCTCCCGCACTGATAGGGCACAGCGTAATGCATGGAGGCATTCAGTGGCAGAGGCCAGGAAAGAACTGCGGTGTTTGCTTAACGGCAAAAGTATCATGCCTCGCTAGCGATCCTGCCCGAGCCAGGTCGCTGTGTCACATGCATCCGCGCTGTGTCAGCCTTGGGCGGGGCCATGACCACTTTGAGCAGGAAGGCCATAGATATAGACATTGCATTATGTAGCTTCTGTAGCAAGAGAAAACATTCCTGTGCATTCAGCAAAGTCTGTGGCAAAAAAAGAGAAGCCCCATAGCGTAGTGGTTATCACGTTCACCTAACCCATGAAAGCCGCATAGTGTAGTGGTGATCACATTCACCTAACATGCGAAATGTCCTCAGTTCGAAATCAGGCGGAAATAGGTCACTGTTCCTTTTTCTGACTCCCCTCCTGCATTTTTAGTCTTAGAACAGAACGCGCTGTGAAATTTTACTTTGAATGATATCAATTATAAGTTAAATAATATGGAAGCTCTCTCTAAGTTATAGTCCCGGGTTCCTTACCCTTTCAGCTGCTCTGATAAATTAACATTTTTGTTAGGGGTGGGAGAAATTTTAATGAAGCCTTTTATAGGGACTAAATGCTATCTAGGACTCTGAAATAATCTTAACGTGGCCCATAGAGTGCAATCCTTCGTTCTGGATTTGTCATTCCAGAAGTTGAACTGCTCCTTACTACTGTTCAGGCTTCATGAGCCATGGGAGCAAGGGGCAGGCTGGGGTAGATGTGACCGCGCGGTGCTGCCCACTGGGAGAGCAGCCTGAGGCAGAAACCTCCAGCTGGTATGATATTCCAGGCAAGACTGAATCTCCATGAGATGAAATTTGAAGAGAATGACCTGGAGTCACTCCCATTTGGTGCTCTAAGAGGAGGATAGCCATGTCTGTCCAGACACCCCTGATCAACCTCACTGATGTCTGCCAGCAGAGCGGGGCTGAGCGGGACCCCGGCTGGCAGGACCTGGCAGATGGAGTCCTAGACCGGCAGCGGGCTGAGCCGCTCAGCCCGCTGCCGGTCTGGGGCTCCGTCCGCCAGTCCCGCTCAGCCCATTGTGTGCCTGGGGTTCCAATCATCCAGGCAGGCAGTGGGCTGAGAGGGTCTGGCAGACAGGACCCCAGAAAAAATGTGCGAAATGATTGTCTGCCGTTGCTTTCACGGAAGGAGGGAGGGAGGGGGACCTGACGACATGTACCCAAAACCACCTGCGACAAAGTTTTGCACCATCAGGCATTGGGAGCTTAACCCAGAATTCCAAAGGGCAGCGGAGACTGCGGGAACTGTGGACTAGCTACCCACAGTGCACTGCTCTGTAAGTCGATGCTAGCCACGGTAGTGAGGATGCACTCCGCCGACTTAATGCGCTTAGTGTGGACATACGCAATAGACTGTATAAAATCGAATTCTAAAAAATCGACTTCTATAAAATCGACCTAATTTCGTAGTATAGACACACCCTTGGTGAGTATTTTTTGCATTAAATAATATAAGTACTTGGAAATAGCCCCAAGTTCCCTTTTCATATAGTTAAGGGCTGGAATTTATGAAGGGAATTATTCAGATAGGTAGTAGCCTCTAGCTAATCTTTTCCCAAAGCCTAAAGAAGGCAATAGCCACATACAAGCATGGGCCAGCTGTCACTTCCACTTACAATTTCAATTTGGCTAGCAATAAATTCATTCTCTTTTTTATAAGGACTTTTTAACCTACCAGTTTAGGGCCTGATCAAGCTTTCATTGATTTTGAAGGGAGTTGGATTGGGCCGTTAGGTCTTGAAGGAAAAGAAAATACCTCTGAATGAAAAACAAAAACGACTTGGCAGTTATCATTAGGTGGAATAATATACTATTACACTGCTTAAAATAATGTGTATTCAGTAACAGGTTCTAACATGCATATTACATCAGCATATGTAATTTTTGAAGGAAGCAGCCTATAGCTCAGAAATCACTCTGGTGCCACACGATAGTCAAATGCAAGGATACTTTAATTTTTTGTTAATTAATAGGTACCATCCCCATAAATCATGATTCATAAGTGGAGTTACAAAATGTCCTGGGCCCACAGAAATGTACATTTTTCCTTTTCAACCCTGAAATGCACATTTTTCCTTTTCAACCTTTCTTAATGTTTGATTTTGTAAGTGTGCACATCAGATGTGTTAATATCTGGTCTAACCCTCTTTTGGATATGTTCATTTCCTATGGAGGCACTGAGCCAAACTCTTCTTAAGGAGATAGGAATTCTATTCCCAATAGGAGTGAAAAGAGGTTTAACAAGCCTATGGAGAAAAAAATGGCATGAAGATGCTGTATGAGTGTAAGTTACAAGAAATTATTATAGCGGGATTTCCTTTGCATCAACCAGCACTATTAATGTGCAATACAACTAAAAACAAAATCAGGGTCATTCTGGGTTGGATTCTCAGCTAATGTAAATCTCTGTGGCTCCTCTGAGTAAATGGAGTTATGCCAATTTACACTAGTTGAGGATTTGAGCCCCTACTGTTTAGTAAGATCAATAACTTTCAAAGGAGTCATCTAGTTTTCAAAGACATTACTCTGTCTTGTTAGAGAAGGGGTAAGGAGAATAAAGGTACCATAGCTTTTAACATAATTCAGTTTCAATTAATAGAAGTCAGAGTGGTTTGCCTTGTGTCACTCAAAATATTACTATACTGATTTTTTTCATACAAAAATTTTACACTGTTCAAGAAACAAACAAATCATTTGTAAATGCTGGCATCGCATATCCAGAACTCATGTAACGATGGTTTACAGTTACTTCTATTTACTTTATAATTCTTACAATGAATGGATTTATACCAACAATGCCAGTAAAAAGCAGCAAGATAAATAGCGTTTTCATCATCTTTAACTTATCCAATGTCTGACAGTTATTTCAAATGACTTGAAAACTAGCAAGACAACATGAAAATGTAAAGATTTATTACTTCCACAAAGTGCTTCTCAAGTCATAACGACTTGGTTTTCAGTGGGAAAAGTTCAGACGTAATCCCTGACAACTTGGAAGTTTAATTGCTGACTTTACCAGACTCTTCAAATGTCTTTTGGTTTGTGCCAAGCAATGAAAATTATTTATGAATTATCAAGTTTCAAGAATATGTTGTCTCAGTACAGTATGTGCAATGTGAAATCCTAGTATTATAACCACATGAATCAAGTTTTAACTTTTATAGCTATATATTAATGGGATATATACTTAAACTTAAATGTAAAGGAACTTCTATATATATTATAATTTAATTCCTCCAGTGAAGGAACTTCTATATATATTATAATTTAAACTTAAAACTTACTGAATGACAAATATCTGTTTTAAAACAAAAACTGATTAAAATCTTTAAGTGGTATAAAAGAAAAAAATGTAAACCAATTAGGTAAGATGGTTGTTCAGTACTTTGAGAACCAAATTTAAAATTTTATTACAAAAAAATTATGCTTAGTGACAGTTAAAGTTGCGGCAGGACACACCCCATCCATCTAAACCCTTAAAGCATGGAAATAAGACATTACGGGAAAAGACTTACTGATTCCTTTCCACAACATAAACGCTGTTGATAACACTCCGACACTCCACAAGGCTTTCACTTTCATTTCTAACACATCCCAAAAGCAATATGTATCCCAACTTAATCAAACTTTTACTCTAATGAAAAAACTTAACAATAACCTTTATATCACATAGATCTACAGATCTACTCTGACTGTCACACACCCCCAGGTGTTAGGAAAGTTAAAAAAACGTATATTATATTATTTTACTTATATTACTGAGGACACTGTTAAGGTTTTGTGGTCAAATAAAATTTGACAGCTTGAGTTTGGTGCACATATATGCCATTGAGGTGAAATAATTCCAATACGCTTTATAAGCCAACACTACAAATGTATGACTGATATTCTAGGACTCAAGTACATGAGGAGCAACAATGTAGCCAAAGAACAGTTCCAAGTGTTTTAGCTTTCTTGCAAAAGGGTTACAAAGAAAAGTCCGAGACTCCCCAGCAAAATTTGCAAAAATGCCTATTTTTCGATAATTCTTATGAACTTTACAGAATTTAAAACTGTACAATAAAACAATAATTTTAAACAATAGAATCATAGGACCATAGGGTTAGCAGGGACCACAAAGGTCATCTAGTCTAATCTGCTGCCAAGATGCAGGATTTGTTGTGTCTAAACCATCCAAAACGTGTGGTTATCCAGCCTCTGTTTGAAAACCTCCAGTGAAGGAACTTCCATGACCTCCCTAGACTGTCTGTTCCATTGTCCTACTGCTCTTACAAGTAGGAAGTTTTTCTTGAGATTTAATCTAAATCGGCTATGCTGTAGTTTGAACCCATTGCCTCTTGTCCTGGCCTCAGTGGCAAGAGAGAACAACTTTTCTCCATCTTTTTTGTGGCAGCCTTTCAAGTATTTGAAGATCACTATCATGTCCCCTCTTAATCTCCAATTTTCCTAACTAAACATACCCAGTTCCTTCAGCCTTTGCTCCTATGGCTTGCATTCCTTCCCTTTGATCATCTTTGACACTCACCTCTGGATCCTTTCCAGTTTCTCTACATTCTTTCTATACATTGGTAACCAAAACTGCACACAGTACTCCAGCTGAATCTTAACCAGCACCGAACAGAGTGGTACTATCACCTCTCGTGACTTGCATGATATGCCTCTGCTAATGCAACCTAAAATTGCATTTGCAATAAACATAATTAGCCAAGGATTACAATCCATATTTCATTTTACTAAAACTCAGACACCATTCTTTCCATCGTCAAACAGAAACTCTGTAATGCAAACTCACCCATGGTATAGTTACTGCTGTACCATTGTGACAATGTACCCTACAAGGCTTTATGGGGGGGTGCTTATAAATGTATGTATGACATAACTGGAATATGTTTTGTGCTGCCTATGCCATGTAACATATCTCTGTAAAGGTTATGGTCTACTATATCTATTCATCCTATTTGTACACATATATCATTTTCTACTTGAGGTTAAGAATATGGGCTGTATACTTGCTTGGTTTCTAAGTAAGCTTTGTGAGGCATTTGGCCAGCTTCTTTAGGAAGGAATTCCCAAGGTTAAGTACCTGATCAGGAAGCACTTGGGGGACAATGCATCTTGGAATGCTCCAATCCACATAAGAAGTCTTCCTGGAGACATACAAGATACCATGTGGACAATGGCTTCGGCCTGTAAAGGCTGAGTCATGCAGGGACATGTGACTTGCCCAGATGACACCAGAACTCCATCTTGGAGCTGGACTTTGCATAGAAGTGAGGAGGGGGTCTCCACCCACAAGAGAAAGTCTATTTAAACCCCTGGGAGACCCCTCCATTTTGTCTTCAGCTGGCTAAAAAAGAAGCCTCTCCACCCCCCCAGGATACTTGAAGGAAACTGGAACAAAGGACAGTAACTACAAGGGGTGTAAGTGATTGCTGGACCCAGGCTAGAAGAAGATTAGTCTGTAAAGGGGAGCATTCTGGAACTGGTGAGGATCTTATCTGTATTTAGTTTGATTAGACATAGATTTGTGCATTTTATTTTATTTTGCTTGGTGACTTACTTTATTCTGTCTGTTACTACTTGGAACCACTTAAATCCTACTTTCTGTATTTAATAAAATCACTTTTTACTTATTAATTAACTCAGAGTATGTATTAATACCTGGGGGAGCAAACAACTGTGCACATCTCTCTATCAGTGTTACAGAGGGTGAACAATTTATGAGTTTACCCTGCATAAGCTTTATACAGGGTAAAATGGATTCATTTGTGTTTAGACCCCATTGGGAGTTGGGCATCTGAGTGCTAAAGACAAGCACACTTCTGTGAGCTGTTTTCAGGTAAACCTGGAGCTTTGGGGCAAGTAATTCAGACCCTGGGTCTGTGTTGGAGCAGACGGGAGTGTCTGGCTCAGCAAGACAGGGTGCTGGAGTCCTGAGTTGGCAGGGAAAACAGGAGCAGCGGTAGTCTTTGCACATCAGGTGGCAGCTCCCCGGGGTGTTTCTGTGATCCAACCTGTCACAACCATAATATTAAAAAATATCCAACATAATAAGTGAAAAAATAGTCATTACTAGAGGACCCTAAATTCATTTTCAAGGTACACCACCAACTTGAAATTTTGCAGTTTAGACACATAGAAATGGTTTCCCCTTCTATCACTGCCCCTAAATCTTGCTGAAAATTGTGTGATTTTACAACCACATTATCCTATTTTAAAAATGTTTTTCTCTCCTTTTTGCTGTGTGACACCCATGCAAGCGACCGGAGACACTAACTAATTGACTATATTCCAGGGAAACAATGAAACAGATTATAGACAAAGTTCTGACAAATAATGCACAAGTTAAAAGGATAGACAAAATAATGTTTTACTCTGATCTTTCAGTTATAACAGGAATTCTCAAACATTTCATTGTGTGGACCATGTCCTAATAGAGAGATTGTCTCGCGAACAACCTTGGCTCCAGTTACATGATCACATTTCTATCCTGTGTCAGCAACAATTTCTCACATGGAAAATTAATATTAGGAAAGTAATGTGCTCTTTTACTGAAATTTAGCAGCTGCAAACAAGGAGGCCAGCCAGCACCATGTGACTAGCCAGCTCTGTAGACCATCAGTTGGTTGTATAGGACTATATCTTTACAGACCAACAGTGGTGTGCTCCAGCCTCAGCTCAGATGTCTACACTGCAGTTTTATAGACCCATAGCTGCAAACTCAAGTCAACTGCCATGGGCCAGCTGTGGGTGACATACCTTTAGATGTTACTTGTAACAATGGTTGGCCATAGACAGAAGTGTGATTTTTAAATTGACAGTATACGTCAATCTGCACACAAAACAAATGTAGCAATGCGTGTATCTTCATATTGCTTTTCATCAAGTGTTCTTATGTTGTAGAATATCCAACACTGGAGATTCTTAAGAGCAGATTAGATAAACACCTGTCAGGGATGGTCTGGATAATACTTGATCCTGCCATGCGTGCAGGGGACTGGACGAGATGACCTCTCAAGGTCCCTTCCAGTCCAGGATTCTATGAACCACACCGAATCTGAAATATAACCTACATACAGTATGCATATTACTTCTCTCTTTTAGGGGGAAAGTCATCCCCATTCCCTCTTTAAGTCCCATTTAAGCCCTTAAAATGCGTAGTAAGAAAACACTACATTCTGTGTAGGTGGGTATAAGAGAGAGTTCTTCCTCTTCCTGCTCATCCTATATGAAATAAAATAAAGACAGATTTTCCAAAAATAAAGTGCTTTTAAGAGGGAGGACTTCAAAATGTCTCAGGCTATGACAAAAAGGAACATACTGGGCCTGATTCTCCATTGCCCTGCATCTTGTGTAGTCATTACATCAATGCAAACTGAGTGCAAAGTGGGTTGAAATGCTATTGAATCAGAATAGAATTTTACTCCCACTTTTTTACTAGTGTAAATGGCTGTGCAAGGTATAGGGCAATGGAGAATCAGTCCTACTGCACCTAGTTTTACCCTTGCACGCACCAGTGAGAGTAACAACACAGCTGAAATCAATGGCGGTTACCCTTGGGTAAAGCTGATTTAAGTGTGATCAAAATCAGGCCCTTCGTCCTTAACTAGGAAAACTGTTTTTGAGGCGGAATGGTTTTCATTTATTTTCTAAAACAGTGTGTTCATAATGACTTAGCATTGTACATTCCTACTGTTTTAATACAAGAAATGGCTCTGAACCAAACCCTGGAGCTCAACAGCTCCGAAAGTGGGTACAGCTCAGATAAAGAATCAAACTTTGCTGCTAGCTCTTGCCTACAATGGGCCAGACCAAACAGCCAGCTCTGAACACCCCCAAATTTTGGAAAAGTCCAGTTCTAAATTGTGTGTCTCAGGGTCATCTTTAATTTATGAAGTTTGTTTTAAAATTATATTTAACATGCTACAGAGTCTCAGACAGGACCTGATCCAAAGCCTGACTGAAGTCAATGGGAGTCTCTCTCTTGACTTCAGTGGGTTTTGGATCAGACTCATTGAGAGGTTGGATGGATTAATCTGCCTGGGCATCAATCCCTGATCTTTCTTCTGGGCCTGACAATAATGATGGTGTAGGGTTTTTGTGGGGACTAGACCAAAACCATCAAGTTCATCTCAGATAGGTCAGTGGTTCTCAAACTTTTCCATACTATCACCCTATGTTACAAGAGAAAACATTTCAGGATCCCCATACCTTCCCCCCATACCATCTAGTGATAAAGATGGGGGGAAGGGAGCAGTCATCACCCTAGCTTAGGAACCCATGACATAGGCAAGCTAACAGTTTATCAGTTTTTGACATAACAACACCTGGCATATTGGACTGTGTGAGAGATCAGGGGGGAAAAAAGCCCGAACAGCCTGAAACATATGAGAGAGTACAGTCATACAGGGTAAAAGAATTAGTGATGACTCGTTACATAAATGTACTGGGATATTCTTGAGATCAAGAACTCAGCAGGATTGAAGATAGGGTTCCTGCATTTCATTTGGTTCTTTTTTTACAATCTACAGCAAGCTGGGTTTGGCAATGAATCAATACAATTGAATTAAGGTTCTGATGTCATGATGAATGACCCAGGTCAGTAATGAATCACCGCTCTGTAACAAACCACTATCAGAAATATCACGTTAGATGTCACATACCAAAAACCTAACCATAGGTCCTGGTAAACATTGCATAAAACTGTGTTTTCTTAGGTTCCAGCAGCTGTAATGTTTAGGAAGGTTTACTTTTTCCTCCATTTAGGGATTCAGTTAAGCCTTATAAACATAAAAATTAAACAATTGTATTAATTACCAGAAAAAGAGGAGGATCTAAATCTTTAATTATTTTATTAGTGAATAGATTCTAAATGTCATCTGACAGTTCATATGAATATGTAGCAAGTGTCTTGGAAATAAAAAGGCAAGTTTATGTATTCTGAAGGATTTCTTTCTTTCCTTACTAGAGTACCCAAAAATCCTGCGCTGGGGTTGGAGACAGACAGTTCTGCTAGCTACATATAACTTGACAAAAATTTCTTGACTTCTCCTATTTCTTCCTGGAATTACTGCTGCATTCTGACAAAACTGCCTTGAATCTGTATATGTGAAACTTCCATGATGTCTATTTGTTCACTTCCATGATATTTCTGTTTGATAACAATGCAGACCCAGGGCAGCATATGAGTAAAACTCCTTCTAGCCTTTCTCTCTAACTCTCCCCTGACAATTTGAAGTATTAGCAGGATTCACTGAGCCGCATCTTGCAAACTGGAGTGGCTGATCTTTGCTGGGCACTATTGCAGCTCAAGATTTCTGGGCTCTTTATTATATAGTTTCTAATACACTTTCACCTTCCTCCAGACCAGAAAGGAGAGATGCAAAATCCTCTTCCTTCTTCTGTAGAAGAAATGACAGCTATGACTTTAGGAAATGAGCTTACCAGCATACTTCACTTCACTTCAGACACTAGCCTTCTTTGTGATCGCAACACCTGAAGTTGCAAAGCTTCTATTCGATTTACACAGTAGTCATTCCACTTATCGTAAAGCAAAGTGCAGTGATTCACACAAGCAAACAAGCAACCAGTAGCAGTTCCATGTGGCAACATATGGCTCTTAGTTTCGGAAAGCAAGCTCTAACATTATAACCCTCATGAGAGAAATCAGTCTGGCAGTCCTGAGTACCATTTCATAGCATTACAGGGTTAAGGACATACTAAGTGGGTCTCATGATCTATAGAAATCTGACTAAGTGGACGTAGACATAAACATAATGGTAACAAAATACTTTTGGTGGAAATGTGACAGCTTCAAGCTACCCATGTTTCTGCATGATTATCATCTTAGAAGGAAACATCTGCTTGTCAAGTGAACCTTTTCCAGGAAAAGCAGTTTTTTTCCAGGTATATGGAAGTAATATGGTAATTTAGTGGTAATCAATATAATCAGCATTCATTGCAGTAAATCAGGCTTCTGGTTACATTCATAAATGCAAGAGTTTCACTCCTAAATATGGACTTTCTTTATATAGTTTTATGAATCCATTTGTTTCATCTCATTAAACAAATTTGTTCCCGGTGAATAAGAGAGAATTAGCTAAAACAAGTGAAGGACGATGACTTAAAGCAGAGCATATTTTTAAAAGTCTATATGGAAAGACTTTATCTAAATTCATAATATTTAATAATACTTTACTCTTACAATGCCAGATTCCTGGCCTCCCAGGTAGCAGCACATCACTGGCTTGCCACCTGCATCAACCAACCAGGTGGGCATTTCTTTGGCGCAGGGGAATCATCAGGGGGTGTAGAGTTGGCAGAGCTGATTGTACACAGAGCTGATCCTACAAAAACTCTGTTTCGTTGGAATTTGCTGATTCAGGTGACATCAAAATGTTTCATGGAGCTGGTTCTATTTTGCCAAAAAGTTCTGATGGAAACCTGCCTGCTTTCCTCCCAGCTTGCCTGTTCGACTTTGGTCGCTTATCTGGCAGGCTGTTGGACAGCCCAGGGCCTCCCAGGTCCACATCTCAGGGGCAGCCCACCAGGCAGTCTGCCTCAGACAATAACAGGGACCTCAGGTCTTTCAGCGTCCATGGTTCTGAGTGGAATGCAACTAAATTTCAAAATATCAAAATCCGCCACAAAATGAAATTACCTTTCTCCTCCTAACTTTAGCTGTATTTTACCACACACCACCCCTATACCAGGAGTGTGTCAATGGGGCGAAGGTGTGGCCAGAACCAAGTGAGTCCCTGTTGTGCAAAAGATCCTTGGGTGCCTTTTGCAGCCAAACATAATTTAGAGCAGTTCTGAGCCTGCTCTAAATAATTCCAGAGCTGACCTAGCCGTAGGGAAAGTGGGAGAGCAAAGGTGGCTTAAACCCACTTTTCCCTCACTCCCAACTATGCCAAGTGAAGTTCTTAGCACCAGTGAAGAACTGGTTCATATGGCATAACCTTTTTTTCAACGCGCTTGACAAATGTTAGTTAACTGAGCTTCACATAATTCCTGTGAGGTGTGTATTAGTACACCATTTACCCGTGCGTATACCGAGACACAGAGATTAAGCTGACTTGCCGAAGGTTACAAAGTATGTCAGTGACATAACCAGGAACAGAACCTAGGAATTCTGATAAATGGTCCCACCTCTTTCACTTGGCCATGTTTCTTCATTATAACACTGTGTCATAGAAAAACAGTGTGATGCTGTTGAGCTGGGTCTGATTCTTCCACATTATTATTATTATTAGCATTACAGTAGCATCTACAGAAACCAAGCAAGATGCTAGGCACCGTACAAGCACATTGTAAGAAATGGTCCCTGCTCTTAAACCTACATAGACAAGACAGACAAAGGAGGGAGGCGAAACAGAACAGAGAGGTGAAGTGACTTGCCCAAGATCCCAATCCAGTACTTTTCCACTAGACCACGCCCTCTCGCCAAATAAACAGCTGCACCTGTTAATTCACTTGCTGGGACATTAAGAAATGTAACAGCCAACTCACCATTCTGTAATTAGAGTGCACTTTTTCCTACAACGATAGCTACTGAGCCAAATTCACTAGCAGCACAAATGCAAGCAGAATGACTTACATTGGTTTATGTTAGTGTAATTAGTGGTGAAAGTTCCTTGGGACACAAACTGAGCCTGGGGATCCAAGGTGTGCTGGAGGAAAGCAGCAACATTTGCATTTGTGGGAGATGGAGAGCTGTCATGATCAAAGCAACAGGAAATGTGGGCAAAGCTAGTACAAAAGGGGGTTTGACCAAAGAGGCCATGTGGCTTTGTGAGGAAGCTCCTACTGATAGGAGTGTCAGACTAAGTTAAAGCTCTTCTGCCCACAATACCCAACCCAGTGTAAACTCAACTGGGCAAAGGCAGAAGCACCTCCCTCTCTCCTTTTTTATGTTTTGTGACTGCACTGCGGAGGTGGGAAGTGCACTTTATACCCCCTTCACCAATTGTGCTGAATTTGGGCCGCTATATGCAGCATTTAGTATTAAACTGAATCTGAATATTTGGCCCGTATGCTCTTCCTTCCCCTTCCAGTCCATGGTATCTACATCACATTTGTATACAAATATTCAGCAGATGCAGGCATGTGTGTGTGTAAAATTCCAGCCCTTTAAAGCCCCCAATCACTAAGAGAAACAAGTTTATTTACATTTATGGGAGACAATGCTGCCCACTTCTTATTTATGTTACCGGAAAGTGAGAACAGGCGTTCGCATGGCACTGTTGTAACTGGTGTTGCAAGATATTTATGTGCCAGATATGCTAAACATTCATATGCCTCTTCATGCTTTGACCACCATTCCAGAGGACATGCTTCCATGCTGATGATGCTTGTTAAAAATAAAAGCATTAATTAAATTTGTGACTGAACTCCTTGGAAGAGAATTGTATGTCTCCTGTTCCATGGTTTTACCCGCATTCTGCCATATATTTTGTATTATGGTAGTCTCGGGTGACGACTCACCATATGTTGTTTGATTTAAGAACACTTTCACTGCAGATCTGACAAAACACAAAGAAGGTTCCAATATCAGATTTCTAAAGATAGCTAAAGCACTTGACCCAAGGTTTCAGAATCTGAAGTGTTTTCCAAAATCTGAGAGGGATGAGGTGTGGAGCATGCTTTCAGAAGTCTTAAAAGAGCAACTCTCTGATGCAGAAACTACAGAACTTGAACTACCAAAAAAGAAAATCAACCTTCTGCTGGCGGCATCTGACTCAGATGATGAAAATGAACATGCATCGGTCCGCGCTGCTTTGGATCGTTATCGAGCAGAATCCGTCATCAGCACGGACGCATGTCCTCTGGAATGGTGGTTGAAGCATGAAGGGATATATGAATTTTTAGCGCATATGGCAAGTAAATATCTTGCGATGCCAGCTACAACAATGACATGCAAACGCCTGCAGGAAGGATAATTTCACCATAAAAACAATTGCCAAGTTTGATTCTCCAAACTGATCAACGGGAACAAAGTTAAACAGGATCCAATAATGTCGCTTTTCAAAATACTTTATTAATCAAAAGTGTTATTACTTTAACTATGTTGATAATGTTTTTTATAGAATGTTATTTTTATCCTGATTGTCCCTTTAATAACTCTTGGACATAACTTTTTCAAAGAAAAGATACGGGAGGGATAGCTCAGTGATTTGAGCATTGGCCTGCTTAACCTAGAGTTGTGAGTTCAATCCTTGAGGGGGCCACTGAGGGATCGGGAGCAAAATCAGTACTTGGTCCTGCTACTGAAGGCAGGAGCTGGACTCGATGACCTTTCAAGATCCCTTCCAGTTCTAGGAGATAGGATATCTCCAATTTATTTAATTTAAAGCACACATGTCCAGGATACTTGCATTAGCTGTCTCTGCTCGTACTAGTAAAAAGTCTGCATCTTAACTTCATTAGATGCTGATAGTGAGGTTATTGCCTTTTCTAATATCCCACTGAGAGTGATTCGTGAAACGAGTTACAAGACTTTGCAGAAGAGTCACTATCTTACCTGAGAGGATTTTTCTTCCCTTTGTTACTCAGGGTTGCTATCTAGGTATCATCATGTTAGATCCCTGGATATTCTTACAGCAGTAGCAATCAAAGGCACTTTCTTCTGTCTGCACCTGCTTAGAAGATTGCAGCTGTACTTTTTGCATGAGGACTGTGCCACAGGCAATATAACGGTTGCTATCTCCAGGGTATATAGATGCAACGTGTTCTAATTGTGACTACACCTTTAGACCACTTGGAAGCTTTTACTAGTGCTGGAAACAGCTGCATGCTTATTGAGAAGTATTTCATGCATGAAACATTTTGTGGATACTTTTTAAGGTATTGAGTTTGATTTATAAAGTTCTGAATGGCTACAGTACCTCAGAGCAATGAGCAGTTCTTTGCTTTTTCTGGCCTGTGATTAAAAATAATAGGACAAAAATTTTCCTGTGACCTCCATGTCTCTCAATCCTTTGCAGCCACAAATGTAGTTGACATTTGAGTCATGGCAAGAAACTTGGGTAATCTGTGGATGTTGGATCGGAGATTTGGTGCTGCAATGGCTCATGTTGAAGTGGGGGGCTAGGTGTTAGTTGAAGGGCTCTAGAGGCCACCAAAGCGTGGCGGGAGTGGGGGGTATGGCTCTCCCCTGAGGTAATGGGTTCTCTCTTTGGGATGGGGGAGGACAGTTTTTAATAATTAATGTTGTTGGCAGCAAGGGTTAGAGAGGGGTATGTTAGCACAAAGAGTCACTTTACCTCCCCTTCTCCTGAGTTATGCTGAACTCTCCTCAGCCAGAGCAGAAGATCAGGGCCTTAAAGTTCTCTTGTGGTGCAGTGAAATTTTGTTAACTGCATGAAGAAACTGGACTGGATTAAAAAAGAAAAAACAGTAATGGAAAAATTTCCCTCCAGATCTGCACAAGTTAAACCTGCGGCTGCTTTTTGGTGAGCATTTAGTCATGTCAGAAGGTGAAGACTGGCTTTTCTGCCTGCAATCCACCTAATTCTATCCAGCAGAAAATACACAAGCCCCAGGGAGTTCTAGGATCAGACAAAAACCAAAGCTTGCCAAAAACACCCTTTTCCTTTGAGGTGATCTTGGGCTTCATGTAATTCTTTTGGGGGTCCCAAATTCCATGGTGACCTAGGAGGATATTCTGTGGAATTCTACTGAGCAGATGTCTTTAAGGGATGGAGGTACAATGTGTGAAACTAAATCCCACTAGCCACAAAACTTGCCTTGAGGTCCAGTTGACTATTTCAGTGACGCTTCATGGAAGCAAAAGAAGCCTTATTGGCTGTTGGGTTTATTTTCAGTCTCTGCAACTTGCATTTTAGATTCAAAGGAACACCACGAAATACAGAGCAAATATCCTTCATGAGATACCACAAACTGTCTCTCGCTGCAGCAACCTTCTATCGTCTTACAGGGAGTGCCCTGTGGGCAGACCAAGGGGACTGTTTTATAGGTGCAGCATATAAAGAACAACCAAACATCTACGCACACCACATAAGGAACTGCATTTCTCTCCAATTCAGTTCTCTCCTAGGAAAACAGCCTGCTGGAAGGCTCCTGAAAGGGAGCTTCTGAAAGAGCAGAGTAAAAGCCAAGAGGATGGGCCAGGTGCTGAAATGCCACCCAGGAGACCGGGAGCAGTAGACACCAAAAAGGAGATTCATTTTATTTTCTTCCCATCTTGTGTAATTTTTTTCTCCCTTCCAGGTGTGTTTGGGATGAGGGAGAAAGAGAAACCACATCGGAGATTTGTGCCTCAGGTGCAAAATTACACTATATTCTGCTGAATCGTCTCCCTAGGCTTAATGCAAATTTCACAGATACTGGTGTTTGAATAAAAATAAACAAAACCCAGTGAAGTGAAAAGGGGAAATCCATTAGTGCTGTGCCACATTCAGCACATCAGGACCCTGGGGTTTGTGTGAATCTTTTCTTTGGGTTGGCTTTATGGGGGCTGCTTTGGACCCATGTGTTATCTGGGAGTTGAGCTCCACATTGTGCCCAGGCAAAACCAGAAATCAGCCCAAGTTTCAGTGAAACTGGGCCCAGGTTTGCTTGACAGACTGGAGAAATGCAACAAAACTTTCCATGCACCTGGACTGGGCTTTGAGTTTGTAATGAAACTGAAAACGAGCCAAGTTTCTCCTGGCTTTGTTGCCAGGCTTTTGCCCAGCTCTACAATTAGGTGCATTGTCAGACACCACAATTTTTTCCCTTAAAAATGAGCAATTAGAAAAAAATGTCTGATTTTTGAGGGGAGGGGTAAATGTAAAAAAAAAAAAAAAGAACAATGATGGTTTCCATCCAAGAGTAAGAGGCAAAATTGGACCATATGAGTAAATATCACCACAACGGGCCCAGTAGTTATAAGGCTAAACTGATAGCTTCAAATGTAGGACATTCTTAAAAAGAAAAAAAAAAAAGATAGAAGACAGAATGATTGTTGTTTGTCTTGGCTGGCTAGCACAAACTCCCCACCTGCAATTGATTCTACTCAGTCTCCGACTCCTCCCTCACTTTGGAGCCATGGAAATACAGGAAGTCAGGAGGGGAACAGAGACAGAACACTTTGTACTAGCAGCCAGACCACTGTTTAACTTTTTCAGCCAAAAAACAAATATGAATATGGAAAGACTTTATGGCTAGATACATCAACGTTCTCAGCCATTCTGAAAACCCTTTTACTGACGCTCATTTGAGGTTTTCAACCTGTGGACTTCTGCAATTATTAATCCCTGTATTTGTTTTCTAGTGCGATTATTGAGCATTTAGCAAATTACATAAAAAGCTCCATTGTTACTACTTTGCATCCTGCAGGACTCTGTAGTATTCACTTGGATACTGTCCTAATTATCTCTTCATTTTCACTAGTCATTACTAATGAAACATAAGAATTTTATGCTCTTCATAGCAATAGAATCTGGGTCCAGTCCAGTAGAAATACACTGACTCTGAGCTTCCAAACACACAGGAAAGGACAGACATACAATAGCCAGCAAAACTCCTATGGAAAAGGTAGCTAGAGTTGTGCAGAATGTTTCGTGTGCAAAGTGAAACCACTGAATTTTGTCCAACTGGCAAAACACAGAAAGGGAAAAATAAACCTTTCATGCCAGCCTGCTTTTGCACATTCCCTTCACCCTAAGCACCAAGCAGCTTTCAGCAGCACAACCGCTTTGCACAGAAGTTAGGTCCGCAACAGGGGAAGAGGTCAAAGGGTAAATTCCACTTGTTGCAAAAAGTCTTTGCGAGCTTAGGTTTCTCCACATGACCAGGGCGATTCAGCTTTGCGGGAGAAGAGGGGATCACACAGTCAATGCAGGAGAAAAAGGCAAAGAAAGCAAGTGAAGGGATGAGAGATCTCCTATAAAGCTTTAAAGTTGTCAGCTGCAGTACTGTAACCTGTTAGCCCAACAGCTTGATGTGTCTTCCATACTTACTGTACAGATAGGCCCTCAACAAAATCCTAAAGATTAACATTTCTGGGCTTTGGGGACAGGGAAAAGTCTTGATCTGAATTTCACGGCCAGTTCCTCCATCTATACCAGACTAAACTGCTGAGCCTGAAGACTCCAATTCTGGTTGTTCACAATCTGGATTTAGCTTGGAATTTTGCAGTTCGAGGCCAAATGGATACAGAGATTTCCTATGAGGGGAATCTTCCAAGGCAACAAAGGTTATTACACAGGAATAGCAAGGAAACAGGAAAGGTTTATTCTCAGTGAGTTAAGTAGTACTGTAATGTGTTTGGGGAGGGAAGGAAGGGGGAACAGGAAAAAGAAGTTCTCACCGTTTTGTGTGAGTGGGAGAGACAGAGTGATTGGGGACTGTCTACTACTTTTTCAAAACCTATTTTTATCCTTGTTTTGGAAACAAATCCAAAAATGAGAGGAGAAAAATGCTAGTAAAAGTAAGTCATGCAAATAAAGACTCAACAGCAGAAGCAAAGCCTAAGTGTATTGTGTCTGGCAGTACCCCAAAAACAATGCTGTGAGGAACAGACAGGGCAGCGGCAACGACTCCTTCAGGCCTTACAAAACCTCAAATACAAAAATACATCCTCTTATTGAGATTTATCACATAATGAGACATCAGAAACATTAGAGGCAAAACATGCAGTGCAGCTAATGGTGCTAAAGCTGTTGGAGAAAGCAGAGGTGATGAAACAGAAGAGATTAAAGAGTCAGGCATCATGGATTACTTAAACAATAGGAAAACATCCCTCTGCCTTCATAACCAGACCATCACAGAGATTCCCTCTAGCATTCTGCTCTCATCTAAGGCTTGAGGATAGCAGGAGAAAGAGACAGTTATATAGACAGCAAAACCTGTCTTCTAGTTTTGGCAAGGACACCAGAAAAATCAGGTTGTGCCAGGTTCCCTCCGGGGTGCCACCTGGAACTGGGGTACCACTGACCCCTCTGATTCACCAGCCTAGGCTCCTTCTCAGCACTGTGCTGCTGTGACAAGTGGCAGACCGCTCCCAGTTCTACACTCCCACCAGCATTTGCACAGGCAGGGACACACCCAGCTGCAGTCACATGCAGGCTGACCAGCCACTGCATAACCAACAATAGTCTACAGCCAAGATACCCCCAGCTTCCCAGTCTAGGACCCCAGAGCTGTACTGTCTTGCCCTGGTCAAAATCCTGACCAGTATAAATTTATTACCTGGTTCGCCTCTCCCTCAATGTGGAGAAGAATGTGCAACAAGCCTGTGTTAATCAAGCGGAGATTGTTCCCAGACACTTCACTTAAAGGCACACTGGTTTAGATAAAGCAAAAACCAATTTTATTAGCTACAAAAAGATAGATTTTAAGTGATTATAAGTGATAACAAACAGATCAAAGCAGATTACCTAGTAAATAAACAAAACCGCAAACTAAGCCTAAGATACTAGATAGACTGGATATGAATTACCATTTTTTCACCCAGGCCCAAAACCATTTCCCAACACAGTTTTTGGAAAAATACAGGTACCCAAAATGGAATTCAGTATCATGTGGCCTGGTCACATCCCTTGCTGAGTCATAGTAGCCATTACTTCCAGGCCAGCCGAAACATTTACAGGAAGGCTAAGCTTTTTCACAGTCCATTGTCTTTGCTGATGAGCCATTAGCACCTTCTAGCTTCATCATTGTTGTACCTGAAAGGCTGCTGTGACGGGTTCCCCCCAGTGTGCCACCTGGAACTGGGGTACCACGGAGCCCCCTGACTCACCAGCCTGGGCTCCCTCTCACACTGTGCTGCTGTGACAAGCTGCAGACAGGACCAGCTCCAGGCACCAGCTTACCAAGCAGGTGCTTGGGGCGGCCACTTCGGAGAGGGGCGGCAAGTCCAGCTGTTCAGCGGCAATTCGGCGGACGGTCCCTCACTCCTGCTCGGAGCAAAGGACCTCCCCCGAATTGCCACCACAGATCGCGATTGCGGCTTTTTTTTTATTTGTTTGGCTGCTTGGGGCGGCCAAAACCCTGGAGCCGGCCCTGGCTGCAGACCACTCCTGGTCCTACACTCCCAACAGCATTCGCACAGGCAGAGACACACACAGCTGCAGTTACATGCAGGCTGACCCACCACTGCATGAACCAACAATAGAGACCCCACAGCCAAGATATCCCCAGCTTCGCAGCCTCATTCCCCACACAAGGACACTCCTGGAAACATCTGAGAAACAAAGACTGAACTGAGGGGGAAGTGCTGGTCCCAGGCTAACAGTTATTTTTGTGTCATCTTCATGATTATTATTATTATTTGTATTACTGTAGCACCTACACAAACTGTCCACTATTTTATCCTACCTTGGTAAGATAGCAACACAAACAACTCACCATTTCAACATCAACCTGTGGAACTTGTTACCAGGGATGTTGTGAAGGCAAAAAGTATAAGTGGGTTCAAAAAAGAATTAGATAAATTCACGGAGGATAGGTCCATCAATTGGTATTAGTCAAGATAATCAGGGAGGCCACCCATGCTCCAGGTGTCCCTAAACCTATGACTGCCAGAAGCTTGAACTGGACAACATGGGATGGATCACTCAATGATTGCCCTGTTCTGTTCATTCTCTTTGAAGCATATGTCACTGGCCACCATAAGAAAATAGGATATTGGGCTAGATGGACCATTTGTCTGACCCATTATGGTCATTCTTATGTTCTTATATACACACCACAGATGTAGCCAGTTTACAATCCTACCTCCCTTCATTCCAGCAACTGGAAAATTAGCAACCCTTGTAACACCTCTTACTATCTACAAGGAACTGGCTTCCAGGGCTGTAAACATCTTAAACCCTTTGGTGAACAGAACAAATGTGAAAGTTCAAGGAACAGACATTTTTGAGAAAAATTGTTTAAAAAAAGAAAAGGAGGGGTAAAAAAAAGGGAAAGATGTCTCCTGTTTTCGCAAACTCCCTAAAAAATCTTGTCTGATTCAAGTTTGTGCGGGGGGTGGTGGTGGTGGGGGGGCAGGGAGAGGGGGAAGGTCTTATGGCAAGGGGCTGCATATGCAAAATGTCATATGGATTGATTTCTGAGGAAGAAATTTAAAGGGAGTAGGGTCAGATGGGGAAAATTGGGTTTATAATGGAAAACTTTGTCACAGCCTTCACTGTAGAGAGATTATGGCCTCCCCATAATAGGGCATTTCCAATTTAAATTCCATTGCCTCTCAACCTGCTAATTGTGTTTCAAATTGCCCTACATGGTGCCAGAGGCAGTAATAAAAGTAAACAAAATTATGATAATAATACAAGTTTGGTTTTGTGGGGGTCTCCATAGTTGGGTGGCACCTAAATAAAACCATCTAAAGTGCCAGCAGTCAATCTGAGGTTTGGTTTTGGATTCATTTTTTGTTTGGGTTGGCTTTCAAGCAAGTCTAAAAATGGGTGGGGTGGGGTATAAGAACACAGAGCCCTCTTATTCCTGTGGGATGGCCGTGTTTTATGGTGCTCTCCCTTTCCATTTGTGGTTAGTTTCTTTGGGCTATTAACTAGGATCAAGAGAGCAGACACTCACCTCACCCACTTTGAAACTCTTCAGTGTGCGTGTGGCAGGGAGGGGGCTTGCTTTGGTTTAGGAATTAGAGCAGGAGTGAAAAAAATAAGGATTCTCCTCCCAGTTGGTGAATTTGCTAGTGAATTGCTGTGTGACCTGGGACAAGTTGTTTCCCTATCTGTAAAACAGAAACTTTTATATCTTACAGGGGTACTGTGAGGCATAAAGTTTGTTGAGATCTTCTTATGAAAGGTGTGATATTAAGTTAAGAGTATAAAAGCATCTCCTTCATGCCCTATTTACACCAAAGATCATTTCAACAAATAAACTTACTGCCTCTGAAGAGCCCAATATCTTGCTTTACACAGCAAGCAATAGCAACTGCAAACAACCAAAGATATTAATTTGAATCACCAGTATGCTGTGAGTTGCAGTATTATTGCTCAAATAGATGGGTCATACAGAGAGTTCAGGAATATTGTAGCATTCTTACTACAGGCGAACTTGAAAAGGGTGTTCTGTTTTGTGCTTTTCCCTCACTGCAAATAAACACTGTGCACAGTCATGGCCAAACCTTTCAGTTAGCTGTGCACAGAATTCTTGGGTAAAAATGTTTTTGTTACAGTGCCTACATGACTTACGTGTCCAAGTCCCATAGATTTTCAATGGGACTCAGGTGCTTTTGACAATTTTACCCTCCTGTCTATTTTGCACAAAGACTGTGCAAGGGTTTTCCCTACTCCTTGAATTTCTCTACATTTGGAATTTTTCCCTGAAAGTTTCCACTGTTTCCCCCACCAGTTCAGCTCCACCGATGGCAGCAATGGTTGCAAGTCAGTGGAGACAAGGTGCCTGCAGCTGCCAGCATTTTAAGCACCATGCCACATACACCTGTTCTGGGCAGGGTTGGATGACACGATGTTTGAAATGCCAGTCAACTTTCCTGGAGCCCTGGCTATATTCATGCTGTCAACAGTGGAGCTACCCTGGTGTATGCAATAGTGGGATTTTTTTTTATTATAGAGAAAACAGGTTTGTATAGGCAAATCTTCAATGGATGTCAATTGGCGTACCTCCATGATGATCTGGCCCACAGTTTCCAGATCTTTATTGGGGGATGCATATTTGTTTAATTCATTTCTCCTCCCTCCACTGTTGTGGATTTGCTGTGCACCAGTTTGATGCTGGCCTCCATCCCAGAGCTGGCTGAACGTCATCAGTGTTGTACATATCTAGGCCCCAGTCCTACCATCAGATCCATGAAGGCAGTGCCCTACTGAAGTCGATAGCGCTCTGCATGGGCGTAAGGCTATATCTGGGGCTATCGTTTGCAAAACACACAGGGATATCTCAGGATGAAAGAAACATTTAAGTTACTACTATTATATTTTAACAGCTACGTTTGATTGCCTTAACAAGACAACCAGTGAAATGAAATCCATGGCTTCCAGATATTTTAGGATGGGAATGGGGAGGGGTGAATCCAGATGGAACACCTTGGGCACAGACCCTTAATGGACTGGGTAAACAGGAGTAGTGAGGCAGTTGCAAGGTTTGTAGCTGACTTTATTCATTTGCCCTAAATATCATATTTTGTGCTTTGTGCTGATTCTTCAGTTTGTGGGATTAGTTACAGTTCACTGTAAGTTCTAACTGTATTTCCATGTAGTGTGTTAAGGCCTGATTCAAAAGTAGTTATATTTGATAAAAAACAGATGTTCTTAAAAGAGACTCTCTCCTTCG
The DNA here is from genome assembly GCF_011386835.1 of Chrysemys picta bellii. NCBI lineage: Eukaryota > Metazoa > Chordata > Testudines > Emydidae > Chrysemys > Chrysemys picta. The sequence goes on along the minus strand of NC_088794.1, from coordinate 38,801,048 downwards.
CAGTACAAAACATTATTCTTATAAATTTTGTAAGGTACATACAATTTCTAAGCACAGCATCTCCCTGCATGACATACGACATTATTATATTTTACCCTGTTGAGGGACTTTTAAGTCCTGAGGTCATCACCTCTCTGCCTTATGAGAAACGGAGAAGCACATGGTTCTAATTTTATCTTCAACCCTGCCCTCATGCTGACATGTATGTTTACAATACGGTTCATCTGTTGACCCTTCACTCACATTTAAAATATTAGCTAACATTTTTCAATACCAATCAGGGCTGTACATGGTGATTAGCTTTTAGACTTGTTGTTTTCCTTACTGAATTTCGACATGTGCAGCTTAGCCAAAAGCCCTTTACTGGTTTTCTAGTTTGGAAACAGCAACAAACACCACCCCATTTAGCACTGATATTTCTGCTCTCGTTATGACACTGTGCACGTCACAGCCTCCCATACAAAATATCACCAGACTTTTAGGGAGATGGGAAGTGTTATTTAGTGGTTATAGATGCACACTGGTAGCCAGCAGATCTAGATTCAATTCCTGGCTGCTGCTGCATCACTGAGAGACTTCAGGCAAGTCAATGGGGGGAAGGAGGAGGATCAGATTACACTTCGGGGATGGTGCAGAGCTGCACAGCCCACTGGAAACGTTTCAAGAAGGACTCTGGGTTGAGGGAGACACTATCCTGCCCAGAGCACCAGGATCCCACAGAGAAATGTGCATGCTCCTCCATCAGTGTGCTCTCCTTTCAGTGTCCTAGCCAGTTCACTGTCCAGTTTGAGGGGACATGTCCACACCTCCTCCTCTATATGCCCTTTGGCCTGTGTTCCGGCATGTGCTCAGAGGGAGCAGTCTTTGCACTTTGGGGAGCCGAGGGTCTGCAACTGTTCCTGGCCTTCATGTGCTGCTGAGAAGGGGGAAACTCCTGGGCACCTTCCCCTCCTCTGCGCAACTATCAGTCATAACCTAGCCCTTAATCTGTACCTCATCTTCAAGGTGGGACTACACCTACCTCCCTACAGGGGTGTTGTGAGGCTTAATTAATGAAAGCCTTGAGCTCCTCGGAGGGAAGGAGCTTAGAAATGCCAAATGCCACCCTGCTATTTTGCATAGTCTTATTTGTGGAGGAGGGCTCAAAATGGATACATTGTAAGTCAAGCTGGTTCCCAACCCCCCCCTCCCAAACCAAACACAATTCAACACAAAGCTTTTTTGTCAAAAACTACTGTTTTGTTGCAAATTAAATTTTTCATAAAAATAATTTTAGTCCTTTTTAATTTTTTGAGAATATTTTGAAATTAAGGATTTTTTAAAAGAAAAAAGCAGATTTAAAAAATATATTTTTGGACCCCCCCCCAAAATGTGGGGAAATGTCCACCCTTCTCTCAGTGGTTTACTCCCCTTCCTTTTTCCATTAGAAAAGTGGGGGGGAAAGTTTTTTTTAAAAAATAGTTTAAGTGAGAGAAAGAAAACTACTTTCAGAGAACACAGCACTTTCACTTTTAAGTGGTAAGCATTAAAAGAACACGTTATCTCACTTTTTAGCTCTCTTTCTCTTTAAACAAGGGAAAGTAACACTGACATTTTCCCAGTTGAAAAAATAATTAAAAAGTGAGTGAAAGAGGCTTATTTAAGCCACCGTTTCTTTTATGTTTTAATCTCCCTGTCCCCCGTTATGTTTTAATCCCCACTGAAAAAAAGGGGATAGGAAGGAAAGTAAAAAGGTGGGAGAAAGTATCTTTTCCCTCCCACTTTTGTTTCACTTTTTATTTCCCTCTACATTTTTCCAGTGGCAAAAAAAACAAAAAAACAAAAAAAAGAGAGAAAACATTTTAAAGGAAGGTAAAGTGTAATGTTCCCCACCAAAATTAAATGAAAAATACAAAAACTGAAAAACAAAATCTTTTAGGTTTAAAAAACATTTCATGAAAAAAAAAAATCCCAACAACAAACAACAGCTTTGACCAGATCTATTTGCAAGATTTCAAGTGACTTTGGAGAACACTTTTCATCTTAATAAAATGAACTTAAGTTATTGAATTATTTTCATTATCTCATATTTCAGCGATGAAGAATAAATATATATGGTACCCCAGATTGCATGATGGGGTATCACATTTGCAGCTCATCTGGCACAAAATATTTGCTATACTTCATAGTACTATAAGCACAGCACTGTGAATTAGATACTATAGACTCTACTGTCTAACTAGGTATTTCTAATGTATCTGTCGTCATATTTGGTTTCCACCAAATCACATACATAAATTACATAAATCAACAAACAATTTGCAGGGCCTGTATTTTTCAACCATGTCACATTGCTAGAGCGAGCCTGTGTAAAGATACTATAGGCCAGTTTTGTATATGTATTTAGGTGAGGTCCCATTGAGGTCTCATTTTGGGGAAGCAGTGGTGGACTGTTTCAGTATTATTGTGGGAAGACTTTATCAAAGCTCTGAAAGTGGTGAGATCCAGGATCATCCTGATCTGTGGTGGACAGGAATGCCACAGCCAAGAGAAAGCCTGATTCTTGCAGGCATCACTTTGGCACAGTCAGCTTCAGAATCCCTAATGAAGACAGGTCACAGAGAGAGAGAGCGAGAGAGAGAGAGAGGGTAATTCCTGGGATAAGCCAGGCCCAGTCCACTGAGGGCTTTGCAAATACAGACTAGGCCCTTGAACTTCCTCCATACTGGATGTGGGACTAGTACAGAGCACTGTAATAATGTGCTCTCTTCATCCTCATATAATATACACACATGTACCCTAGAAATCATAGAAAAGTCACTATTTACCAACCATTACCACACACTAACTGGAGATCCTTATGTTCCAAACACTGTGGGCATCACAGATACAATCATGTTATAACTTGGCAAATAATTTTGTTTTAATAATATCCCCTGTACTCTCAAACTAATTTATAAGGGTCCAATCCTGCAAACTTTGTCAAATTGACGAGCTGGTGTTGGAGGATCAGTCCCTAAAATCTGAATTATTTCTATATTCATAGAATTCATTTAATTTAATTCATTTAATTGTTTACCTTTCTTCTTTTGCCTGCAATTGCCAAAAACATCCACATCTTGCCAAAATGCTTGGCAATCTTGTGTCTGAGGAGTTGATGCCAATGAAACTGCTACTGGAGTAGCACTGATGTCCAGCATTGCTGGCTCCTTTCTTTAAAGCAATTAAGACATCATGCCACCTCTGCCTTCCACCATCTCTGACTTTATGATCCTGAACATGGAGTCTCTCAGTGCAGTATAAAATCAGACAAAGCCAATGTCAACAAGGAGGCTACCACAGTTGCCATGTTTGCAATTTACTGGCCATGAAAATTACTGCCACAGTAAACTGCAGCAGGCCCAGTGTTTTGACCTCATAAGGGTAACGGGTTAAATCAATCCCATGGTTTCAGGAAATCTATGGACCAAGTTCACTGGTGACACACAAAGGAGTCAAAAGGACGATGCCTTGTTATCATGATGACTGGTGCACAATAGATAAAAAGTGTAAGATCTAGTAGAGGATGAGGCTGGTTTATTTTACAGGCTCCTGTTGGTTGCTTTTCCTACCTTTCTGCATAAATTACTCCAGCTTACACTCATGCAGACTTACTCAAATGTAACACCAACATTTACATCTGCTCTGAATTTGACCACCAGGTGTTTCAAACCTGATCCCTATAATTGTAAACCCAAACCAGAACTGTAGGGATTTCTTTGGATTAGCCCTAGACACAGAGTGCTTCCTAAGGGATGGGCAGTCAGGAGCAGGTGTACATTTGTTGGTATGACTAAGATCCAGGGGGAAACAGGACTTGGAGGCAGTTCAGATAGGATATAGCAAGAGGCTCTTACAGGGGGGAGGGGAAGCTGTGTTTGTTTTGAGGCTTTCTGTGTAGGGAAGAAACTGGAGTATCACCAGTGTGGGTCAGATCAGCCTCTTGTTGGGAAGGCAGGGCAGGTATCACTACAGAGATGAGAACACCAGTGCAGAGTACTTGAATTTGCATATGCTTTGATCAAGAACTCTGGGTCAGAACCTGAGCGGGTGTAAATTGATCTAGCTCCATTAAGTCAAAAGAGCTACACCAGTTTACACCATCTGAGTCTCTTCCCCTTTGTTTTAATATCCTCCTGGTGTCATCTACTCTAGTCTGTCTACCTCTTAGCTCTAGAACACCTCACCTCTGTTCCTAAAACCTGGCAAGCAGAGGAAGCGCATGAGTCTAGAGAACTTTAGGACTACTTCATTGTTTCTTAGTGGTGGCAGGAAAGCATGGGTAGGGAGAGGAGTTCAATATAAATACAATAGTAGCTCCTGTAAGGCTCCATCCATTTTACTACAGTATGCAGCTGGATATATTCAGATGTATCTGTATTTTCAAATGAACTACATTTTAGACAACGCAGTATGGACAGGGAACTGGACTGGGACTCAGGGGACTAGTTCTTTCGCTGACCTGCTGTGTAACTTTGGGCACGTTTTCACCTCTCCTGCCCTTTGTCTGTTTTGTCTATTTCATTGATGAGCTCTTCTGTACAGGAGCTGTCTCTTACTCCGTGTTTGTAAAGAGCTTAGTGTGATGAGGATTGGGCCTCTAGGTGCTACCATAATACAAATAATTACCATTAACAAATAAAAAGCATCAATATGTATTTCACTTTAAAATAAAAAGCACTTTGTTGACATCTCACTTATGCAGAGAAAAATAGTTTTTATGTATTTAAAAATCAATGAGAACATCATGCCTAAACTAACTTAGAAGGAGCTGGTTTGAACCTTTAGACCACCGTAATAAACATAACAAGAAATGGTTAAGTACACACACACAGAGCTATTGTTGAACTTCAGAAAACAAGATAGCTGGCCATTCACTCCATTAAAATGGTTTGAAAATATTAACTCTATTGAGGGTGATTTATTTGTATCTGATCTGGGGAAGGAAAGGAACTTGACAAAGTGAAAATGTACTTTCAAACTCTAAATGTAGCAGATGTTGTTTTGGTCACTTCCAGCTGGCTGTGAATTTAGAGCCCCAGAACTGTGGTTTAGTATATGGTACAAGTGTTGGCTGAATTTATGTTGGAAAAAAAGGAGAAGAAGAAGCTTGCATGCAGAACCTGGCATGCATTTTTAAAAAAAACCATGTCTGTCTTCAATTATTTTCCATTACAGCATTGTCTGTATATAATTGTTCCATGTTTTCCATTATAGAGTGCCAAATGAACCAGTATGTTAGAGTATAGAATGTACAAATTCCATTGGTAATGCTGTCCTGTCTCAGTAAACAACATGTAACACAAATCTCACATGACCTGTATGATGTTCACATAGAATTAATCTGGATTTTTCAAATGTATAACATTATTTACCATAACTTCCAACAACAACTGAGACAAATGGCCAAGCAACATATCCAGGCAATGGAAGCTTTGACTCTGATTTTAACAGGAGCAGGACTGGGCCATAACTTGTCACTCAAGCAGCTCTAGTACATTTGGAACCTGAACTTGTACATGTAAACAGACATTTGCTTATGTAAAACAGACAACAGCATACCTAACTGCTCCTTTTTGTGCATGAAAACAGGCATTCTGCACAGTCAGTCAGTGCATGTGAATTTTCTGCAGGTGCCATATTTGAAGACTTGGCCCTAAATGTAATTTCAAACTCAGCTGAAATCATAGGGAGTATCTCCAAAATACCAGGAATTGGAGCATAAACAGTCCCCCCTTGCCCTTGCCATAAGATACCCCCTTACTCCCTTGTGTTGGCTACTTGAATCACAGACAGCAGTGTGGGGCGGAGAGCAGCCTCTGTCGGGCTGTTATGTCATCTCACACAAGCGGGCAGGATGGTGCAGGGAGTGGGTAGATCCTTGGGTACATAGCTATGCCAGTGGACCAAGGGAAGTACACTATGCCAGGGATGGATTTGGACTTGACACAGGATATTTTTCTCCTTGGAGCAAGGGGGAATCTGGAAGGCAGCTTTCGACTCTGTCAGCTACATGCTGCTCCTTGCTTGGGGCTCATGGCAAAGCCAGTGTAGTTGCAGAACAATTTCATTTTCAAAATCTGTAATTAACCAACTAATTCATTTAATCAGAAAGTTAAATACATGACCAAGAACAATTACAGCATACATACAAAGTCGTTAATGTACCTGCATTCTAATAATATATGTATTAACATCACTGCCTAAGGGGTATCAGTAAGTAAATCAGGCATGAAGTTAACTATTTGGGTTTGTGAATTAGTGGTATCCACTCTGGAAACAGTATGATTACACTGTATCTGCAATGGAACTATGTTGTAATTATGATCCCCTCATTATATGACCAAACTATCAAGATGTGCACGTTTAGACAAAGCAAACCTAGGATTTTAGTGTTATAAACCTTGTCCTACCTTATCCGTTTCTCTTTTTTTGGCCATAAGTTTCTCTCACTAGTCTAAATTCTAGATTGTAAACTCTTTGGTACTGCCAGCTCATTTCAAGATGTTGATATTTGAATGTATTCACACACTGAAACGTGATGTGAACTAGTAATAGAAACCAAACCAAAGTTATCACCAGAAAGCTATGATCAGGGCACTTAACCTTAATGAGGTGAGCAACGACCAACCCAGACTGACACCAGTCAGATAAGTAATTTTAGGCAGAAGTTTCAAAAAGGTGGGGAAGTTGTGATTTTCTATGGAAAATACTCAACTCATATCAGAGCCATTTGTTAATTGAATTTGGCAGAAGTTCCATGTTTCTTTACATTATCAGCACATTCAGAAACTAAAGCTGGATCAGCTAATGGTAATGGAGCAAAATGGTCATACCTAATTCTTTCAATGGGATTTGTTTTTAAAGCTGCTGTTGTATGGAACCAGAGCAATAGCAGCACATTTCTCTGGTAAACACACGTTTTCAGTACAGCTGTTGCTACTTGTTTACTCTGAAAAAAAATGCAGTGAATAATGGAACACAGGAACTGTAACATACTGTACATTTATAGCTGAATGTTCTGTATAAAGTTGGTTATTTCATCTTTTTTTTTTTAGCTGTTCCAAAAACACGTGTTTGTTCTGAAATCATGTCTCATTAGGGATAGGACAGCAGGTTTTATATTCACCCACCAAACAGCAGCTTTTCAGATGTTATATGCAAGTGAAGAGGCTACTTATAGCAAGAGATCAACCAATATTATAAGCTCTTTGAGGGCGCGTTTGTACAACATCTAGCACAACAGGGCCCCAATCTTGACTGGGGAGTCTGGGTGCTATTGCAATAATTAAACTGGAACCATTTATCCAAATATATTTGATTTTAGGAAACTGACTCCAAATCATACCCACTGCTGCTACCATATTGCAAAGTCAAATCAAAACGCACCACTGGGCTTTGCCCATCTCCACTACTCATTAAAGAGCCAAATTTGCCACCTTTACTTGTGTTGAGTAGCAGTGGAAGGTGCTGGGCTCTCTCCCCAACCCATGAAAGAAGCAGTGCCACATCTGAATTCATTTCAGGACCTTGTCTCAGAATAAAAACGTATTATTCTATCACAAACACAAAAAAACAAAAATTTCCGCCGCCAACATGGACTTCTCTTTGCAAAGGTTTTCCCCTGGCCTCTCTTCGTCCCCAGAAACAGGACATGCCCTTACCTTAAATCCCTTGCTGCATTATATGACTGGCCTTAAGCCTTTCCTGGCTGTTAAACCCTATCACAAGCACCTTTCTCTGTGAGCAGGTCCACTGACTTCAAGTGAAGCTGTCCATGAGTGCTCAGCACCTCTAAAGATCAGGACATTTTATTTGGATTGTGGCACCTAATCTGAGGCCCCCAAGTTTGAACAGTTTGGCTATGCTGTAGATTTTTCCATATAAAACTTTTTTCAAAGCACTGGTTATTCAGAAAAAGTAAGAACTCAAGGGAAATGCACTAAATTTTCTTTTTGCATGTCTGTGTCCATAAAGACATAGTTTGGCCCACAAAAGAAGTTTACGGTTCGGCCTCAGTGCTGCAAAAGGAACTATCTAGATGGACCCCTATGCCTGGGCATAGACCCATTGTCTTTGCTGGGGCTCCACTCAGACATAGGGATCTGTCCGCAAAGTTCTCTACAAAATCAAAGTTTAGGTGGCAGCACTGGATTTCCAGAATCGAGTTCTCCTCAAGTTCTCCAAGTATAAGATAGCTGTTAAAATATACTCCAGGGGTCAGCAACCTTTCAGAAGTGGTGTGCCGAGTCTTCATTTATTCACTCTAATTTAAGGTTTCGCGTGCCAGTAATACATTTTAACATTTTTAGAAGGTCTCTTTCTATAAGTCTATAATATATAACTAAACTATTGTTGTATGTAAAGTAAATAAGATTTATAAAATGTTTAAGAAGCTTCATTTAAAATTAAATTAAAATGCAGAACCCCCCGGACCGGTGGCCAGGACCCGGGAAGTGTGAGTGCCACTGAAAATCAGCTCACATGCCGCCTTCAGCACACGTGCCATAGGTTGCCTACCCCGATATACAGTAGTTTAACATCTTTTCTCAGCTAGAAGACAATATGACCCATTGGGAAGACCTTATATACCAAAATAAAGGCATTGTCATGGCTTACTGCACTGAAAAAAAGTTCAAGGGTGAATTGAAGACAATAGCGGTTTTGCCATTGACGGGGGGGGGGGGGGGGGATGCATCAGGATTTTACTCCAGATGTTTATACATACTCCACAACCATCACCACAACATTTGTGTCCTTTAGTGATGTTTGAAGTGGGAAGAAGAAAAATGAATAGCTTATGAAATGCCCCAAAGAACTTCATGCCTTTTCACAAGGAGCATGATTTACACATTTTACAAAACCAGCAAGCGCACAAAATGACTTTTACTGATATGGAGAAGCTATATCTGTACTATTCCCATGTCACATCTTACCCCAAGTCTAGGATTCCAAAGTAATATCGGATCAGAAAACTGGAAAGACGGAGCAGGGGGCTGCCCTCAGTTATGTGGCCTGGAGAGGAGCAAGAATTAGGGCACACATTATTCCTGTAATTTTAAACCTGCTGATGTTCTTCCATGCCTTCTCTGCATATAGGGGCTCATTGGGTAACTGGGGAGTAGCGACTCTCTGCAGCATGCCTCTTTAGCAACCCATAGGATATCTGAATAGAAATCCATCTGGGACTTACAGTGTTAACTGCCAGGGGGAGTCCCCTCTGTGGTGTCTTCTGCACAGTGATATGCACATCAAACGGGAGCATAGTAGTTCAGAAACAAGTCACGCTTCTCAGCATGGAGGCTTTGATACTGTAGGGGAAAGCCCCTAACTCCCCACAGGATCTTGAGCACAAACTCTCCACTGCTTCCACAAGGCCAGTCACCCCTCCCGCCCGAAGGGGAGAATATCGCCAAAGAACTGTAGATATTTTAATTTGATTTTTTCCATCCCCTTCAGTGTATTTTTCCAGTGTAGCATGGGGCCCAGAAGATTAGAAAAAAGTCAGATCTCAGTCTTCTGAACTGCGGTTGTATTTTCAATGGTGACATATACTGTGTTTTACCTCTGTATTGAATTAATACTACAATACAAATCCTCTCACTTGTTACTGTATTTGTGTAATGTGCAAATTCAACATGAATGGTTATTTGAGAGAATCTAATCTAATCCATTTCCAAAGAACATCAGGTTTTAATCTAAAAAAAAAAAAATCGCTCTCTAGTATAGAGCCCAGATGAGTAAGGCCTGGTCTACACTAAAAAAAAAGCAGAATACTTACACTGCTCAGGCCCAAATTCATTGTGGATTTACTCTAGTGTAAATCAGAGAATTCGGCTCCCTGACCTTATTGAAACAGGTAATTATAGTTGAAATATTAACTGATCTTAGAATAATATTTTTGCTGCTAGGGATTTATTTCTGTATAAAAGTTTATGGAACATCATATTCTTTGATGTTAGGTTGACCCATCTATGTTGCTTAGGGATGTGAAAAATTCACACCCATGAGCAACACAAGGAAGCCAACCTAACCCCCGGTGTAGACAGTTCTTCTGTTCACCTAGCTACTGCCTCTCTGGGAGGTGGAGTACCTACCCATCAGCTTAGGTAGTATCTACACTGAAATGCTACAGCGGCGCAGCAGTAGGGTTGCCAACTTTCTAATTTCAGAAAACTGAACACCCTTGCCCTACCCGCTGCCTCGCCCCTTCCCTGAGGCCCTGCCCCTGTCCCGCCGCTTCCTGAGGCTTCACCCCCACTCACTCCATCCCCCCTCCCTACATCTCTTGCTCTCCCCCCCCCCCTCGCTCACGTGCTCATTTTCATTGCAAGGACCAAACAGGCATATTTACTGTTTTGACAGATGTATTATGCAAGTTCAGGTTTTATTTGTTACAGGATGCTAGAGGTGGCAGCAAAATAGTCAAAAAGGGTAATTTTTAAAATAATGAAATTTCACAAAGTTTTTCATGATTCTTTCCCTCCCCTCTTCCCATTTTTCGTAACCAGCTCCATGTTTTTTGTTCACTAAAGTTATTGTAAATGTATGTATTTAGGACCAGACATTATCACAGCTGCAATGGGTCCATTAAAGGTCCACTCCTGAAGCCCAAATACAAATCCATAAAGCACAACCACAGAAATGCACACCTGTCCAGATACCTATATAATTAAATCTGTAGAAACTGACTCCCACACCTACATGTAGATGCACACGTGTATTCAGGTGTACACATCTAGCATGCACTAACACATATACTTCCACATTATTTATTATTACAATTGTTGTTTAGTGCCTAGAGACCCCAACTAAGATCAGGGCTCCAGGGTGGTAGGTGCTGGACATACACAAAAAAAGAGAGCGTCTTCAACAAAGAGTTTATAATGTAGCTAGACAAAGGTGGGGAGAAATGTATAATATATTGGCTCTTCAGCAATTACTAGTCAACAACATTCACTTTTTAAGAAATAATACATTTCTTTTAGTTCCCTTCTCTTTTAAAAACATGTTATGAAATGAATACACACATACTTTATGTCATCATTTTTTTTGTGCATAAGCCAGAAAAAGGAATAAAAGTCAGAGTTAGGCTGCAAATTTTATTCACACAGGTATACACACATGCAGCAATACACGCACCTTCCTACACAAAGACACACAGTCTTTTACACACATACAGTGCATGCATGCACACACTTGCCCACACAGAAACACTTTTCCATACACTTTTCCAGGGACTGCCTAAATCACCCAGCCGGCAAGGAAGCAGGGTGGGCTAGAGGGGAAAAGATGGGTGTGTGTGTGGAGGAGAGAGGATGGGGACGGAAGGAGGCCAAGGACGAGAGCAGGATGGGAGTGAGAGGGGGCAGTGAAGGAGAGAGGAGGGGGTATGTGGGGTGGATGGGGATGCAAGGGGAGGCAGAAGGCTACAGGTGCATGAGGATGTGGGAGGCACAGAGGTCTATAGGGGCATAATGGGAGTGAAGCAGTGTATGGAGGTGAATGGGGTGCAGGGCTGTGGGGGGTGAGGGACATGTGGGTGGCAGCTCTGGGAAGTGGAGAGGATGGGTGGGAGAGTGTTGTAAGGGGGGCAGGATGGGATGCAGTGAGGGGGATAGGGGTGGGGGAGTGGCACGGGGAAGGATGCAGTGAGGGGCAGGGGGCTTCAGCCCCATTCCCAGTACTCGGAGACGGGGATACACATAACTCCAACTCCCGAGTGCCGGCAATGGGGCAACAGACCGCGATTTGCCGAAGGGCATGTGCCGCAGCTCGAGCCCAGCCACGCAAGGAGAAGAGGGCCGGCCGGGCAACAGTGGGAGAGGCACGCACCACACGACCCCTCTCAACAGCCACCTGCTGAGCGCTCGAGTGGCGCTACTTCCTCCCCTGCCCCGACCCAGCCAATAGGAGCTGCACCTGAAGGTGGGGCAGCACGCAGCCCTCCCCGGCAGCCCCTAAGGCTAGGAGCCAGACATGCTGGCTGCTTCGCGACCCAGGAGCCACGTGGTCCGTGGTGCGGTGGTTAGCAGGGAGCCTGTCAGCCCTGCTGCGGCACCCTGTGAACTGGACATTTAATGGCCTGGTCAGCGGTGCTGACCGGAGCTGCCAGGATCCCTTTTGGACCGGGTGCTCCGGTTCAAAACCAGACACCTGGTCACCCTACGCAGCAGCAGCATTGCAGCTTTGCCACTATAGCATTTCAAGTGTAGACAAGCCCGGAGACAATGCATGTGAGTCAGTATTACTGAATTTAGAGTGAAGAGTTGCAGAATTGGGCCCAGGTTCACACTTTTCTTTTCCTATGTCCAGGATACGAAGTGCTTCGGAAGAAATACACAATTGGAAAATCTTCTATAAAGCCCATGATATTTAACCATAAACTCAGGCTTTGGATAATCAAGTATTTGTATCTAAATGATAGGACACCTTCCTTAAATATAATTACAGAGAGAAAGGAAGCTTTATGGACAGTTCTGGGAGCTAAGAGGAAAGGGTAACAGGTGATTGGACAAAGGTCAGGTTATGGGTATTTGTTACTGGAGGTGGGGAGTTCTGGAGCATTTGACATCTGGGAAAGAGATCCTGTTAAGGTAACGAGGCAGTGGAGTACAATTTGGCAGGTGGGTGAGGGATCAAGTTGGGGTTTTCTCGGGGGCATGCAGAGTGGTTTGTTAGCGGAGATTGGGGCTGTAGGGACTTTGCGATGTTTTGGCAGCTGGAGTCACTGAACAGCGACATGTGAGATTTGGTAGCTGGTGTTTGGATTCGGGCTCCTGTCCTGAGTACATTTTGATGCCATTGGTGATGCTGAGAGTGGGGGAACCTAAAGCTAGGATTTGTAAGCCAGTTTCCAAGTTTAAGTGTCTTGAAGAAGAATGAATCATATTTAAACACAATAATTTGATACAGCTTTTCAAACCCCAGGTGCATGTGCAATGCCTCCTTCAATCTCTCTCTTTCTCTCCTCCCCCACCCCCCAGACTTGAACTGCACTCATAGAAGTCAGGTATGTGGTGTAAAGAACTGGTCCTTAATGTTTAAATACTAGCCATAAACATTTCCCCCCTCTACTTTTAAACGAGTACGAAAGCAGCCTTTCATCAAGAGGCCAGGAGATCAGAAATACTAATTGTAACTGAAAGCTAAAGAGGGCATGGGACCAATCCACAAAATTCAAATCTGTCACCAAACTTCAAAGATTGGGAAGGTTCAGAACCCCAATTTTGGTTTGGTTAATTAAACAGCTAGACAAGAAGTTTGGGGGTGTTCAGATTTGGGGTTGTGATTTGAGCTCCTTGGGAGGCTTTGATACAACCCATTCAGCTGTGAAGTACAGATCCAAATATCAAAGTGTGGAGAGAAAGGTTTAATTCTGGGGTAATGCTTCAGGCCCATGTCTATCAAAACCCAAAACATATACAGGTGTACATGACGATGAACATTTCTTACCAGGACAGCCTTTTGGACTGAGCAAAATGAGTGCAGTTTTCTTTTCAGAAGGAGAGAACCGAGTCATGTAAGTTGTGGCTATAGTTCTGCCCTGTGCTCGAGCCCTGGTTTAATCCATTTTTAGCATTATGTGGTTTATCGGGAAGTATCTCAACCCATGGAAGAATTTGCTAAATTAACAAGGCAAACAGAACAGACTGTATTAAAATTTGGTGTTCCTGGGAAAACTAGCTGCAGAATACTTACACTGCTCAGGCCCAAATTCATTGTGGATTTACTCTAGTGTAAATCAGAGAATTCGGCTCCCTGACCTTATTGAAACAGGTAATTATAGTTGAAATATTAACTGATCTTAGAATAATATTTTTGCTGCTAGGGATTTATTTCTGTATAAAAGTTTATGGAACATCATATTCTTTGCCCTTTAAGACCGATACCGACATATGTAAACACCATTGGGGTTGGTGTGCCATAGCTTAATCCAATCTCTCTAAAACTGGCTAAAACAATGGAAATATCTTTCTAAAACCATTGTGGGTTATATCCAATATAGTTAAAAACATCTGACTGCAACCACAAATATGCTGGTATTTAGCTGTGCTATAAAAACATTTTTATGTCAAATATAACTGGGACTAATACAGTAAACTGCTAGTACAGTTAACCCTTGGAATGAATTATATTTAGAAGCTTGAAGGTTAAGGTACTCTGATTGTTTTTATTTTCTTATGAATAGCACACCATGTACCTAAGGTATAAAATATTAATTACCACTACTATTTCTATGACATCTTTCAGCCAGAGTACCATAAACACTCAGACTTTATAAAGTACTGTAACTACCAGTTGTGGACCTCACCCTTCACTCCTTATACAGGCAGTCCCCCAGTAGCTTCAAAGAGAATTTTGCCTGAGCTGAGTGTGTAGAATTGTACCCTATCTGAACAGAGAACTTTTAGTCCATCACTGAAATGCAGCTGAATCTGGGGTGGATGGAGGAAGCTTTTAAACAGCATAAAGTAACATCACACACCAAATAGGAGAGAAGGAGAAGGCTGTCTTATCTAGCTGAGATAACGGGACATTTTTAGGTTGCAGAATATAACTATCCTGGAATGTAGCCAGAACACTATTGGGTCTTTACTGTAGTAATTAAAATTAAAAATTAAGCAGAAAATTCATCTAGTAAATTATTCAATCAGCTTTAGCTTTAATAGCCCTCCTCTAGCTGAAAAGTGCTCTGGTGTTTTTAACCTCAAATGGTCAAAAGCTTGGCTTGGCATCCTGAATAAGGGCTTCCACCAACACAGCACTCCTGAGCACTGTCCTTGGGCCCTGGTTCAGTACTGACTCAGAAGTAAGAGTACCACTTGCTGTAATTCAGTCTAGGACAACATTTTTCAGTAAACACAGTGCATACAATTGCAATGCAATGTGCACAATTTTTAATATATATTTTTATATGAAGGTGGTGTCAGAGTGGAATTTTATTTTACATGTATATAAAAACCTAGGGTAAACATTTCAGATGTGCCTAGGTGATTTAGGAGCCAAAATTCCATCATCAAAAGTGACTTAGAGATCTGGGTCCTTAAGTCTCACTGAAAGTCAAAATTGCTTTGGAAAATAGGCCTTAGACTTCTAAGTACTTAGGTGTGAAAGTCTTGTCCCTAGTTTTTATTTTTTTCAGAGTAAAGGAAAATCTAAGAGGCAGATTGTGGAACTCTTAGTCTGAACACAACAATTTATTTTTCAAATAAATTAATACTCAATGTTTAGCAGCACTTGCATCCATCTTCAAACTCTACTCAGCTACTGCGGAATTGGAAAAGGTCAATTATATAATCTGGAAAAACAGCAATTTATCATAAGTAGTAGCATGGCTTTGTTAGTGGTTTGCATATGGGAGTGGGAAGCTACACTCCTCCTGATCATCAGTCACAGATTTGCTACTGACTGGCCATGTGACCTTGAGCAAAGCACTTAACTTCATTTCTCGGTGCATCAGTTCCTCATGTATAAAACAGGACTAGTCATACTAACTCACAGAGGTGTTGTGAAGCTTTAATTAGTTAATGTCTATAGTGCCTTGAAGTTGTAACATGCTATGTAGGTGCATGCCAAATATCACCAATTGTAAATGAGCAGAGATACTTGTCATGCTCTCAGTATCAAAGTTTGTTGGGCATCTGAGTTTCTCCTCAGAAGGAAGAGGAGACCTGTTGAACATATCATTGGAAACAGAAATGGAATAGATTTGTCTAAATAAGAATTCCTGGTTTTGGCCTTTCAATAATAGAGTCTTTGTATTTGTAAATTGATTTAAAATCAGCCGCTACAGCATGCAGTATTTGCAGAAGTATGTTCTGTTATAATATTTCTTGGAAGGAAAGTGATTAAAATACTGTCCACTACCATAAAATAAATGGCAATTTCACACTTCTAAAGTGAATCAAGGGGAGTGCTACAGACTGAAGCAGTAGTCAATTTAACAGTTATATATGTGCAGAAACAGTGCAAATCAGATAACCTTCTCCAGCTGCTTGAAAATCCAAGCTTTCCAAGTTTTTTTGGACCTTCACTATTAATTCATCAATAACTTAATCCACTGAATGCTTACATTAATTTATAAATAGCAGTGGCATCTGTTTCTGTACTATTAAAAAGTAGCTAGTGGTTTTTAAAAAATGTGTTTATTTGCACATATGCTCCACTTGTCTTCATGTCCGTAGTTTAAACACCGTTTTAATTTTTTTTATATGATCATATATAGGACTCAGTCATGCAAGGTCTTGAGCACTCTGGCACTGATCCAGCAAAGCCCTTACATAAGCATGGCTCCGAGTCAACAAACCACCATCTATGCAAGCACTTAAGCACATTTTAAAGTCCCACTGACTTTAGTGGGAATTAATTTCATGCGTAAGTACTTTGCTGAATCAGGGGCCAGGGGCTTGATCATGCACTATATAAATCAATGGGAGCTTTCCCACTGATTTGAATGGGAGCAGGATCAAGCCTCATGTGCTTAAATTTAAACATCTGAGGGGTCTAATTGAAGACCATTGTTGACTGGGCCAGAGTGAGACAGGATTGAATCTATGGGGCCCTAGTCCATGACTGAGGTTCCTAGGTGCTATGATAATACAAATAATAAAAAGTAGGCCATTTACAAGGGCGTATCATAGAAATAAACTAGAATATTGTCAAGTTGAAAATATATTAATAAAAAAAATATAAGGAATAGTTGAGTTTTCATTGTTGTATCAAAATATTTTCAACCATTTCCTTGGCTGATGAGTTTGTAATTAGGAGATCAGTCTTGGGGACGGTGTTTTAGTTGTGTGGACAATATTCTGCATGTATTTAGCATTTGTGAAATAAACAAAAATTGAGGTCTTTCAGTTTTCTAATCCCTTTATGTCCTTTCTGCATGTATTTTGGGATGGCCAGCTAATACTTCAGAATGCTGTTGTCTGTATATGTCAGTTTTTGCATAACTAAACTATTCCCCATCTTTATCCTTTCCACTCAATGAGGCTCGCAGGTCCTCTCATTTCCCAGTTGCATTTTCATTATAAAACTAAACACATCCAGAGTATGTGGTTTTGTTAAAAACTCAGCCGCAGCTTATCAACAGTTTCACTAAGTTTCATTGGCTTTTCAGGCAAATTTGGGCTTAAAACTTACTTAAAACTCTTGAAACTGGTGGCTTCACAAGGATTTGATGTGAAACCAGCCGAAACTTCGAGGTTTCCTCTGACTTTTGCTTTGAGTATGATGCATTCAAATATGAAACTCAAGATATATGTGTATGTGGATGGGTTGGGGGTTCATGACCTCCTCTACTGAATTTCACATAATTTCAGTCATTAGTAGCTGTTGTTCAATTTTTATATAAAAGCAGTAGCAATTCATGATGATCTGAATTTACAATCAAGGTACAATAAGATAAGTGTTGATTGTTAACAATGGAGTGACTTGTTTGCCACATAACTTCAAAAATCAATAAGGAAAGATATCTGGGGAAGGTGTACCTCTTTTAACTCCATTTAAATGTAGGAGGAGGAGAACTTTAAGCAGACTAGAAAGAAAAATATGTATTTTGTTTAAAAAAATAGGAACTGAAATTGAAAAATAGCAGCTAAACTAGTATGAGATCAGAATCAGGCCCATATGTACTCTGTGTACAGAGTACCATTCTCTTGGCAAAAGTAAATGGAAGGGAGGTGAATGACTGATGATATGAGTTTGTCTGATTTTCAAAGATATATCAGTAGTCTACCAGCAATCTCTGGCCCCACCCTGCCTTGTAAGAGGTGTTTAGCACCTGGGTGGGTCAGACTTTTATTTCCAGATATTTGGGGAACAGTGCAAGAGGACACTCCAAAGGTCCCCTCTGGATGGCAGTGCTGATTGGTGATCAATCAATGGGCCATAATGATTTATAATTCTAATCAGACCACTAAAGATCATCAAGTGGGAAACATTAATATTTCCTTTACGCAGGGCACATTTAACCTATTTATTCCATTTTAAACAATAAATAAAGAAAGTTAAATTGTATTAAAATGAAAATCCTGTCAAGCTCTTCTGATAACTCTATCCCCTTTCTTACTTCTCTTCTCTCCCTAAAATGAACATTGCCAGCTTGCCAATGTGAAATTACTGGTTAGGATACGGCTAAAAAAAAATAAAAATAAAAATCAGTCTTATAAATAACATGGTTAGGGCCAAGTGTTGTCCTCAGTTATATGCACACATCTCTCCCTTACTTAAAGCCCAGATTTTGCAAAGCACACATCCTTCTGTAGTCAGTAAAGAACTTAAGCTCATGCTTTACCTTAAGCATATTCAAGTGTTCTGAACAATGATGGATTTCAGCTTGTGCTTGAACTGAGCAGATATGTAAGTACTTTGCTGAATTGGGGCTGCAAGTAGGAGCCGTTTTCCACATTTTACTTGTACTGCAAGGTTTCTTTTTTTCTGTGTTTGTATTTTAAGTTTTTCCCAATTCCTTGGTTCCATAAAATCCACAGCCCTCTGCTGGCTCTGCAGAGAATTTTATAAGCAGAGTGGAATTTTAAAAGTTGAAGACCACTTGCCCAGTATTATATCTAAATCTCCCTTCTTGGACACCATGTACATAAAGTAAGCTGCAGGCCAGAGAAATACTTTTCATGCTTTTCTTACTAGAGCACACAAAGATTCCAAGATTTTATTAATTCAGTTACATTTGTGCTCTCAAACCTTTAGGCAGTAGGGAGTGAGCTATTTATCTTTTGGTTTCTTGTAAGGAATTCACACTAGACTCACTGATAAATCATTTTCCCTGTACTACTAGTACAGGAAATTAACTATAAATGAGCTATGAAAACAAATCATTCTGTTACAATTTTCCATTGATATTACTTTACAATTTTAGCATATTCAGGCAAAGCAATATAGATAAAACAAGCTTACATCATATTAACATACTGATCCTTCAGTTATGTGCTTTCCTATTTTAACAGACACCAATCGTAAGACATTTCTTGTTTGTTTTGCATAGCATACATTTTAGCTGAAAACATCCTTACAATTACAACACTGTGCTAGTGACATTATAGTTAAGATTATAAAGACAATTTCATTTTGAGAATGCTGTTTGCTGGTGCTTACAGCTTCAAGGAAGAAAAGACAAAATTAAAAAAAAAATCCCTTTTCTCATATTTTTATCCAAAAGGTGAATTGATTTTGAAGTTTGGTAAAAATTCGTGTTGGCCATTTTTGATGGCCAACCAGGAAGTTTTTCACCAGGTAGGGATGTTTTCATAATTTTTTTCCTGCACAAAAAACTAGGTAATTAAAAAACAAACGAACATTGAAACTTGCCAAAGACTTAACTCCTCAGTGAGCACTAGTCCTTTTAATGTGTTTGAAGTAACTGGTTAAAACACATTCTCTAAATGTGGAATATGTATTTGCCTCAAAATATTTTTAAACAACATAGAAAGATACTTGTAGATGCCTTTTCCATGTCTACTAAGCTACTTCAGTAAAGTCTTCCAGCAGTGAAAACTGAAGGTCAGTTTACATGACGTGGAGTTACTGAATGAACATTCATATTGTATATTTGCGACTGAGTGTGGGTTTTATTTGTTTATATATAAAAATCCCAGATATAGTGCTAGGAGCTGAATACAATAAAGAGAACAAACACACACCCAAGTGTCTGTATGTAGGCACGCATTATGGGTTAGACTTTCCCCTGGTGTAATGCAGCGATGCAGAAGAGTGGGGTGGAGTTAGGCTAATACACCACTTGTGCATTCACATGAGAGCTTCCTGGATTGAGGCATCAGGCCCAGGGGGTCAGAGCAGAGACTGTGCCTCAGATGCTCCCGCACTGAGCAAGTAGGGAAGGTTGAAGCCATAGCTCCATTGCCTGAGCAAAGCAGCTGATGCCATGAGATGGTGTTGAGGAACTTGAGGGTGCGGAGAGAATAAGCTGAACCACAAAAAGAGATGATGCAAAGTACTTCCCACCCAGTCAGTACAAATATGGAACCTTGAAGACCATAGCGCCTGTCAAGTACAATGCCTCCATCGACTTCACCTGAGGGAGGTGCTACTCTGTACCTCACATTGCTACAGGCTGGGGCTTAGCACCCACAATCTATCCCTTACATATGTATTTATCTCTTTCTGTATCACAATATAGCTTGTTAGTTAAACACTCTGGGTCTAATTCTACGCTGAGATTGCACGGGTGTAAGTCAGAACAGAATTTGGCTCTCTGAATTTTTCTGGCACTGTGATTGTTAACAAATAGAACTGGTTGAGAAACAAACATTATTCCCATGAAAAATTTTGCAGGGAAAATGACTGCTCAAAATCTTTCAAGTGAAATTCTTTTGGTTTTTCATGGGAAATTTTGAAATGAAATTTTCTGGGTGAAATACTGACCCTTTTAAAGTTTGTGGAAAAGCTCCCATTGACTTCAGTGGGGCCAGGGTTGCACCCTTTATTTCATTCTAAAATGTTTCATTCAGGTATTTTCCATTTTCAGTTTCTGAATTCCTCCTTCCCCACACCCATACCCCTCTCTATCCCCTTTCTACTCCCTACCCCTCTTTTTTCACTGAAAAGTGGTGGGGTTTAAAAACTATGAGAAAGTGGAGAAAAACTCATTTTCTTACTGTTTCCCAACTTTTCGGAGTGTAAACGGGCGGGAGAGAGAGAAAAAGAGGTTTAAAAAAATAGAAAGGGGGAAGAGACCCAAAAATCTAAAACTCAATTTTTTTGTTTCCAACAACTGAAATGAAATGACTTTTTAAGTCAAAACAAAACAAATTTTTCGTTTCATTCTGAAATGAATTATTTTTGTTTGGAATTTTCCTGTTGGAAAAATCACAATATTTTGTTGAAACCATCATTTTCTCCACAGAAAATGTCAATGAAATCTCATGTTCCAATAAGCAAATATTTTGGTTGAAAAATTTTGACCAGCTCTACTAATAAAGGACCTTTTGTGGTTAGCAGACAGAGTTACCTGCCAGTAGATCAAATTCTTCTATTAGTTAAGATTGTAACTTCGCGAGGAGCTGCAAAATCACATTCAAACAGAATTTGTCCCAATGGGAGGATAATTCTCCTGCTACTAATGAGTAATAAGAACACAACCTGTAGTAAACAAAACCCAATATCAGGGTAGTAGTAGAATAATACTGTGTTACCGTTCACGACAAGCAAAAGCTCCAATGGATTCTTTTTGTCATCAGAACCAGAGCCTGGCGGCTGTTTTTTGACTATGTAATCGTCTCAACACATAATATTGGAATGAACTATAATGTAATTAATCACCCAACCAAACCAAACAAAAAACCTAACGTATGAGATTTCTTGGATAGAATTCTAGCATCATTTCTTAGATTTTGTTTTTAAACACAACAAATCGTTATTCAACAAATACCTTTGTAACAAACTATCGTAAACTGTTTTCATTCAGACAAGTTTAAAATGAAATTCTTGCCTATTTATTTGCTCAGATATAGGGAAAACTCAGAAACTGTATGTACTGTTTGAAAAAGAGCTTATTAGTGAAACAAAACCCTATTTTTTTCCAGTCAGTACTGTTTGTGCAGTTACCTCATGACATCTATTTGGATTCAATCCAAGGGGAAAAAGGCCAAATACAGTTTTAGCATTTGCCTGCGACAGCATAAACATAGTTATTAGTTAACAGATCTTTCCTGGCAGTCTTTATCTAATCCACAACATCAAAGTGTACAATAGTCATGAAATAATTAAAACAAACACTATACACATTTAGCATTTTGTGTACATTTTTTCCAGCAGCCTAGGAGTCTTCAAGAATTAGAATATGCTCTTTTAGGCCCTGATCCAAAGCCCCTGGAAATCAATGGAATTCAGCTAGAGTGGCACACAGGGAGAAGCTGCATATTAGATGTAGCAATGAGGGCTTGTCTAGATGACCAGTTAGTGCACAGCAAGCTGGGTTGTAAAGCTACACAGAATTAATGTGTTGTGCACTAACTGTTTGTGTAGACCTTGCTGCTCAGCATTAAAAGTTCCCTAGTGCATATTGATCTACTCGCATATCAAAGTATTATAAAGTAGGTTAATCTACATTAGGGAACTTTTAGTGCCTGGTGGCAGGGTTCACACAGACAGGTAGTGCAAAACATGCTGTGCCCTACCGCTATACACCCAGTTTGCTTTTCACTAAATGTTCATCTAGACAAGCCCTGAGACTTGGCAGGAGATAATGGATGTTGTTGGGTTAAGATTTTAAAAGGTTTTATATTAATGGAGGAGGAGGAAAGAATCACCACTTGATAAAGAACTGCAATAGTAGCCACAGATTTTAATCTGATACAGATCATTTGCAATATAAGGGTATACGGTAAATCTGCTCTGTGACCTGGGGCACTCTTCATTTCTCTGTGCCTCTGTTTCCTCTTTCACCCCTTTGGCTGCCTTGTCTGTTTAGATTGTAAGCTCTTTGGGGCAGAAACTGGCTCTTGTGTGTTTGTACAGTACCTAGCACAATGGGGCACTGATCACAGAAATGCAGGGCTGGACGGGGCCTAAAGCGGTCATCAATTCTAACCCCTACACTGAGGCAGGAGTAAACCTACACCATCCCTGACAGGTGTTTGTCCAACTTGTTCTTAAAAATCTCCTATGATGGGGATTCGACACCCTCCCTTGGAAGCCTATTCCAGAACTTAACTTTTCTTGTAGTTAGTTAGAAAGTTTTCCCTAATATCTAACTTAAATCTCCCTTGCTGCAGATTAAGACTATTATTTCTTCTATATCCTACCCCAGTGGACATGGGGAACAATTGCTCACCATCTGTTTATAGCAGCCCTTAACATATTTGAAGACAGTTATCAGGTCTCCCTTCGGTCTTCTTTTCTCAAGACTAAACATGCCCAGTTTTTTTTAACCTTTCCTCATAGGTCAGGTTTTCTAAACCTTTTATCATTTTTGTTACTCTCCTTCGCACACTCTCCAATTTGTCTACGTCTTTTGTAAAGTGTGGCTTCCAGAACTGAGCACAGTACTCCAGATGAGGCCCACTAGTGCTGACAATTACCTTTTTTGTCTTACATACAACATGCCTGTTAATACACCCCAGAACGATATTAGCCTTTTTTTGCAACTGCATCACATTGTTGATTCATATTCAATTTATGATCCATTATAATCCCCAGATCCTTTTCAGCAGTAGCACCACCTAGCTAGTTATTCTCCATTTTGTAGTTGTGCATTTGATTTTTCCTTCCTAAGTAAAGTACTTTGCATCTGTCTTTATTGAATTTAATCTTGTTTATTTCAGACCAATTCTCCAATTTGTCCAGGTCATCTTGAATTCTAATCCTGTCCCCCAAAGTACATGCATCTCCTCCCAACTTGGAGTCATCCACAGATTTTATAAGTACACTCTCAACTCTATTATCCAAGTCATTAAGGGAAAATATTGACTAGTAACAGACACAGAACTGAACCCTGTGGGACCACACTAGGGACACCCTCCCAGTTTGACAGTGAGCCATTGATAACTACTCTCTCTCAAACATTTGTGCACCCTCCTTATAGTAATCTAATCTAGATCACATTTCCCTCGTTTGCATGAGAGTGTCAGGTTGGACTGTATCAAAAGCCTTACTAAAATCAAGATATATCATGTCTACTTCTTCCCCCAATCCACTAGGCCAGTAACCCTGTCAAAGAAGGAAATTAGGTTGTTTTGGCATCAATTATTCTTGACACATCCATACTGGCTATTCCTCATAACCTTGTTATCCTCTAGATGCTTACAAATGGATTAAGAATTTTTTCCAGTATCTTTCCAAGTATCAAAGTTAGTCTGACAGGCCTACAACTCCCCATGTCCTTTTTGTTTCCCTTTTTAAAGATAGGTACTATGTTTACCCTTCTCCAGGCTGTGGGACCTTACTCATCCTTCAAAAGTTATCAAAGATAATTGCTCACAGCTCTGATCTGAGGCCCCTGCCTGCTATGGTAGTGCAAAACATAAATAACATGAAGTGAGGTGACTATTAAGGATAGTTTGGGAAAGCAATCACTATTTAATAAGGTTTCACATTTCAATCACTGGAGGTATTCTGGATACAAATAAAGGAAAATTCAACTTGTAAAATGCTCAATTTGATAAAAGGAGGAACACATGAAATGAAATACCATGACAATGTTTATTAGCAAGTGGTGTCGTAGTTGGCTCAGGGGGAGTACATACCATTATGCAGAATGAAATGTAAAACATAAAAACCAGTGCAGATCACTGATAAGTTGGTTAAATTAATTGTAAGTGAAAATAGAGTTCTAAAAAGTTAAAGGGAGCAAAAAGCTGTAGTATTGTTAGACCTTTATCAGAAGAAGCAAAGGAAATGTAAAGAGGGTAGTCAAAGAGAAAAAAGAAAAATGAAGCACAAGTAGCCAAGCATACTTAGTTAGAAACAAAGACCTTAAAACATATTGGAAGACTGCAAAATAAAATGAATTCAGTGGGGCTAGTAAGGGCCAGATCCAAAGCACACTAAAGTCAGTGACAAGACTCCTATTGACTTCAGTAGGCTTTTGATCAGACCCTAACAGAGCAATGAAGGAATAGCTGGTTACTGAAAAAGAAACAGAAGAAAACATAAATGATTTCTTTACATTTGTATTTGATATAGGGGATATGGACTACATCCATGAAGTCAAGTATCAGGGGGTAGCCTTGTTAGTCTGTATCTACAAAAACAACAAGGAGTCTGGTGGCACCTTAAAGAATAACAGATTTATTTGGGCATAAGCTTTCGTGGGTAAAAACCTCACTTCTTCAGATGCATCTGAAGAAGTGAGGAAAGCTTATGCCCAAATAAATCTGTTAGTCTTTAAGGTGCCACCAGACTCCTTGTTGTTTTTACATCCATGAAGGTTATGTTTGTGGGTACTAATCAGGACAAACTGGAGGAGCCTGTGATTACTGAAAACAGCTATAATGAAATAGTTGGATAAAAGGAAGGACGATAATGAGCAGTGATTTACAGCTAGAGGCAATGCATATGATTGTGTGTATTCACCTGCTCATTGTGAGGTTTATTTGTAATGATACTTTAAGGTTCAAAGTTTGCATGTGTAACGTCAATGCATACTTTGTGTATTATCGAATAAGCATCTTTAGATAAAAATAAATAGAGACAATGTATTAAAACACACATTTCTTCTAAAACAAAAAAATAGGATCTTGGGATCCAACTGATCACCAGATTTGGTGTTGGGAAGGAATTCTCGCCCAAGTCAGATTGGCTGGGACTATGGTTTTTTCCCCTCCACCTTCCTCTCCAGCATGGGGCGTAGATTGCCTCCTAGGATCATCTGGGCATATCCCACCTAATCATTTTCCTGCCATTGCTGGGCCTTGGGCACTGGGGGCACTTTGGTCTCTCTTTTTCTCCAAACTGTGGCACACAGCTTAAGTCTCTTGAGGACTGAAATGCTTGAGTCTAAGTAAAGTCTTTGGGCTTAATATAGAGGTAGCCAGATAAAATGTAATACAAACTGGTCAGTAGGTCAGACTAATGAACTCCTTTTGGTCTAAACTCTAAGAAATTATGAAATCTTCTTGGAAAGATTCTGCAAAAGTAAATGGCACTTTTAGCTGTTACTTTAAGAAATACTTTTAGTTTACATTTCTAGCTTGTAAGGAAACAGATCTCATACTTCATAAAGCAAGCCAAGGCAGGTTTTGTAATGAGATAGGAAGTAACTGGAGTGAAGCTTTTCTTTTGCTTGTTTTGGTCTCTCTCTCTCTCTCTTTTAAGTAGTCATGTGAACAACAGTCAAACTGAGACATTTCTGAATATGAAGTATCACGTATGGATCTAGTTCAGGTCAGATTACCGGTTTGGACACTTCGTAATATTAGCAAGTATAGGCATGTCTGAACAAAACTCTCTAAATCTTTAAATGTGAGTTTACTCCTTGGGACTACAGTAATTATCCTCCAATACAGTGGCAATCTACACTTCCTTGCCTTAGCAACAAATCTTTAGGAATTATAAAGTCTATTCTCAGTGTGTCATTTCATAGACTGCCATTTTACAACCTTTCCCCTCACAATATGCCATTCTTTTGGTCTATCAGAATATTGTCATATTTGGACTGGCGAGTACTTGTGTGTAGTACAGAAGGGAATCAGGGTTAATTTTTTGTGAGTAATTTCCCTTTTACGCCTAAACAAGTGTCCCTCTCCCATTTGAAAGGGTTGTGGAGTAGGGGTGGCCTCCATTCAGATGTTTATATTTTGTACAACAAAATGGCATTCTCCATGATGGATGCTAATGCTGCTCTTTGGAAAAGCCACCTGGATATTCTCTTTTGTTTTCCTCAAGTCAACAATTGACCATTCATACACCATGAACAATCCAAGAGATATTTTAATCCATGATTCCAAGTTGATAGCTACTGTTAAAAGTCTTCCACCAGAGAATGCTAAAAAACCCATGACTCAGATACAGGCACTGCCTTCAAAAATCAGTCCTCCTGGGCACTGGACTAGACACAAGGACAGTACCAGTGCCAGCATTTTAGTTGCTACTGAAAATACAAATAATTATTTTCCTTCCCCTTGGCCAGGGAACACACACCTCAACTATTCCCAGTGCAGATCAAGTACAGGAAAATGCTATGCTCTAAAGCCACTGAGACCCAGCTTATTCCTTAGGTCTACAATAATTATACATTTCCATTTACAGCATCATAGACGTTTGAGTCTGACAAAAGACATATTTGGTCATCTAATCCACCCACTAGCAAGTGCATGATTGTTCCCTACAGTACATTCTCCAATGCTTTGTTCAGTGTCATTTTAAATATCTGAAGAGATTGAGCTTCTGGGTTTCCACCATTTCCTCTGGAAGACTAGTTCTAATATTTCACAGCTTTTTTCCTATTCTGCAACATGTAACCCCTACCAACATGTGACTATATAAACTGAAGTAAATCACTGGATGATCATTATGCCTAAATAATAGCAACTCTTGTGTTGATTGAGCAGCTTTCAGAACCTCAGAAGAATTGTCACACCATGTACAGGTATGGATTATTGCTATTATAAATGGAACTATTGAGACTAATTATCCCTCCTTCCTTAAAATATTTTTGTCCCACCTTAAATCTTCTATTTTCTCTTTAGGTGACATTTTGCATAAATCCAGTCAACACACCATAGGTTATTATAAAATAATATTATAGTAATTGAGAAACAAAGTTCAAGTGACAGTCAATTAAAAGAAATGATACTTCCGTATGAAAATTTTTACCTGCTACTATTACAAACAATACCTAAGTTTGCTACAAAACAAAGAGGTTTGAGAAAAATACATTTTTCCATTTATCAACTGAGTTCTTTTGTGCATCTGGCAGCACTTTGTCTCTGATTCAGCAAAAACACTCATGCACACACTTAAATGTGACTAGTATCATTATGCTTAAATGCTTTGCTGAATCAGGCCTTTGTGTATAAACAGTTTCAGTGTTCCTCTGCATAGTCAGTTAGGCTTGGACACCTGATTGCAGGATTGGGGACTTTCCTCTGAAATCTGTGGGAGTCTTTCACACAGTAACAAATAAGAACATGTATGTGATTGAAAAACCCCAAAAATGGCAGGGGAGCTCTGGGGCAAGTATAGTCCCTAAAACACTTATATTATCTCATAATGCAAAGCACTATAGAATCACATCACAAGGGACTGTAAACAAAACACATAGGAGTCATTGGCCAGCAATCTTCCTCCACATTTCACAGTCTTCGCACAGCTTTGAGAAGTGCACCTACTGCATCCCATCCAGTCAACCACAACATCATACCACAGTCATCCCTGACACCAATCCCTGCAAAACTTGCTTTGGCAATCTTCCTCCACTTGTCCAACCTACAAGTCCCGCAAACACTCAAGTTTCTTTGTTTGATCATCTTTCTATCCCGAATTACTCCAGTTATGCAGCTAATGTACAGTGTTGCCTGCAGCATTTCAATTCAAAGGCAGACAGCCTCTTAATGTCCTGGTCTCAAAAACAGCAAGATGCTGAAGGCAATAAACTGTAGCTATTTCATTTTACACTTCATGGTAATACCTATGATTCTCCAAATGTGACTGAGTGTTGCTAGAGCAGCAGTTAGGAGTTGAATTCTATGTCGGATCTCTAAGTGATGTTTAGCATACCTTGTAGTCATACCAGCCAGGTATCTGAAGTTCTCATGCACTCCAATCCCTCCTCAGATTTAGGTAGAAATATCTTTGCCTTTTCAACTGATTTAGAGATGTCAGCATTTTCATATGATATCTTGGATCTAACTTCTCTGCTTCCACAACTATTCCTTCTAGCAACCTTTTTTTGCACCTCATCTTGCAATGAGCCAATCAGGTATTTCAGACCCTGAACAGACATTTGACTTTAAAAACAAAACAAAACAAAACCTGATTAATTTCAAGCTGATAGTGTCCCTTCAATATCTCTCTGTGGGGAGGAGAAAAGAAGGCATTTGGCTAGTTGGGAGTCAGAAGCAAAAAGAAGAATATATTGTGCTTTCTTCATACTGTCATTCTTTGGATACGTCTTCACTACCCGCTGGATCGGCAGGTAGTGATCGATCCCCGACCGCTCTGCTGTCGACTCCGGAACTGCACCGCGGCGAGAGGCAGAAGCGGAGTCGACGGGGGAGCCGCGGCCATTGATCCCGCGCCGTGAGGACCCAAGGTAAATCGATCTAAGATACATCGACTTCAGCTATGCTATTCTTGTAGCTGAAGTTGCATATCATAGATCGATCCCCCACCCCAGGGTAGACCAGCCCTTTGATTTGTAATGATTTTTGGACTGAAATTAACTTTCCCCAGTAAACACCTGGCATCTGATACTAGAGGGCTTCTCAATTTACCAGATAAAGGCATAACCAAAGCCAATGACTGTAAGTTGAACTGAAGAAAGTTCAAATGGGAAATAAATGCAGACAGGGTAATTAACCACTAGAACAGATTACCAAAATGTGCGGATTTGAAGCTGCTCTGTAATAATTGATGAATACAGTCTACTGACCTGATGATTGTCAGAAAAACAAGTAGAAAAAAAAGAATGGCACAAGATAAACCATTTCTCAGCAAACACTTGAGAGTTGTTAAGAGACAATGTTAGGAAAGAAAAAGGCCTGCGAACACAGGAGATCAAAAGAACCGTGGTACATTTAAGAAATAACACTCTCTCTCAAGAGAGGGGTGTACTTGTTCTAGGGAATTAGGCTGAGGGTACCCACTGGGGGTGACTGAGGAAGTTAGGCCTGCTTAGGCTGCCATCAGGGGATGGTAAGACTTTAGGTAAGACAGATATGCAGCTGGACCATTTTTGTTGTTTTAAAATCCTTTTTCTCTAAACACACTGTTCCTACTGTTAAAATAAACAGTACTTTGGTTTTAAGAAGGCTGTTTTGTCATTGTACAGCACTGGTCACAGATGCCTCAAGGGAAGAACCCAGGTGTCTGAACGCAAATGGACTTGCAGGCTGAGAATGGGCAATACACAGGGTACTGTAGCCCAGGGCTAAGAGTGGGAGAATTGTGGAATATCACCCAAGGAGACATAAGGGCATGAGGTCTGAAACTCAGAGAGAACGAATGGGGGACAGAGGTGCAGCTATCTCTGCAACCGTGACACAAGGGAGATGATAAATTCTCCATCACTTGCAGATTTTAAATCAAAGTGGAATGTCTTTCTAAAAGATATGGTTGAATGACACAGTAAGTTGCTGGGCTCAGCGCAGCTTAGGTGTTCATAATGGATCTTTCTGGCCTTAACGTCTATGAAACACCTGTTTTGAATTCTTATGGATGATTTAATATTTATTTTTTTTTAAATCTAAAAAACATTTGTCACCTTTGCTTCTCCCTCCACCCAGCCTCTATGTGCTTACCCGGCCAAAACAGGCATTTGCCTTCTCTAGTCCAAAGCTACCAAAAATCAAGAAATAGCATTTAAAAATCCTTTTATATTTTGCCATTTGCATTTTACTGGTTTGGAAATGGGACAATGATGTAGTATGTGCTTAGGCTAGCAAGACCCAGTGCATGCTGTTACAATCCCATATGGCCTGGCCAATCACCCACCAAAATGCTGTCAACTCAATCCATTTTATAAAATGCTACTGTATTTCTACAAGGAAAAACAAACAACAATGCCACCAAGCTGCACACCGACCCCCAACAGTTAAGCTGGTAAAACTAATAACACTGAAACCCAAGCCACGAGAATGAGAGACTGAGTTTTTGTCATAACTTCTCCAGACCCCATTCTACTACAGAACTGCTGATTTCTTAGAAACAGACTGTATAAAATAGACCTTTATAGCTTTAAAGGCGAGGAGGAGGTCTCTCCAGTGAGATTTTAATGAACAGACATTAAGGCTTGGACTATAAATAAGTCACTCAGAGGACTGGTATGTATGCACAGTAGTGTAACATTCCTGTTGATTTTATTTCCTGTGATTACAGTCCCTCGGTGGAATGACCGTTAATATTTACTAGGCTGGGGCTAGCTTGGTAACAAACCCCAAGCAAGGTAAAGGCTCTCTATGTTCACTTCACTCACAAGCTTAATGCATAGAAACAAGGCAGAGCTAAACTAGAGTGGCATATTAAGCACTTAAACATTGTTTTTAGAAGAAACCTAACAAAAGTTTAATAATGAGTCAAAATATGAAATGCTCACTCATGTGTGGTTCAGTTATGTATGGCTAGAGTTGTTTTGTAAATAAAAATTCCCTCCCTCCCACACCTCCTCTCCATGTGTTAGGTGTTCTTGGTTTTTCTTTCAATGCTTCAACATGCGGGTTTGGTGCTCAGCAAAACTTTTTCTGGTAACAGGACTAACTCTTGTGCTTTGCACATGGGGGTTGAAAGAATTTGCCTACAGAGGCTGAGAACTTCCACCCACAGGAATTTTGTTTTAAAATTAAAATTTCAGAAAAGTTACAAATGTTATTATATAGGAATCCAATTCTTAGGCCCAAGCCAGTGGATCAAAGTGGTTGAAAGACCTATGGGTCTGGGCCCTACAGGATTCCCCCAGGTCACCCTCCTGCACTCCTGCTGTCTGGTGTCAAGTGGTGGAGATGGGAGCATGACCAATATATCTTTATGTTTTGTTGATCCCTGGTTGCTGCAGTTGCGTCTTGGGCTTGTTGGAACCCAGGTGTAAGCTACAGCAACATAAAGCTGTTCTAATTCACTTTGGTGAGTGGCCGCACAATCAGGGGAACACCCAACGGAGGCAGAAAAACACCTTTGCTCTCCTCCCCTCTATCCTGTGCCAGATGCCAAAGTATCTGGACCACGCTGTCTACAGAAACACCCAAATCAAACAGAAAACTACAGTTTCAGAGACCTATGTATCATTTTGCCAGGGGGCAACGGCGCAGCCCCAGTGCATTTGGCAGTCACTTCTCCAATTAATTGCTATTCTATATTCTTCAGGAAATTAAAGTTAAAAAAAAAAAGGGCAGAGTTTGGGAAAACAAGGGTAAAATGGATAGAGAAGTGGATGCATGTTTACTACAAGACACTACAGGTCACTTTGCAAAACATGGCCTCCAATTTTGTGCATTCAATCCTGTGTCCACTGTTATTAATGCCAACACTGAGGTAAATCTTGGATTTAGCACTTTATCACCTGATGAATTACTACTGTACATTAACGATGAGGATGCCTAACTACTGTGCAAACAAGTGCAGCATATTCTGCTGTTTATGCCTGCTATTGGTATGGTAAGTTACACCACAGTTGGGAAGTGGCCTTCCCACACACAATATAGGGACCCAATTCTCCAAGGTGCTCAGTACCCTTAATTCCTATGTCCTCGGTAGGAATAGAGGGTGACTAACACTTTGCAGAAAGTCGTCACAAGACTGCACCCTTTACACAACCTCAGAAAAAATCCTATTCCAACTGACGTCGGGATACTTTTCACCATTACCTTGGCATACAATAGCCTTGACTTCAAAAGTGTGAACTGCTTGCCAGTCCGGGTTTGTAAACCTTTTAAAGAAAGAATTAACAGCAACATTTCCCTGATGCATAGCTCTTTTCGTGCATAGATCTCAAAGCACTTTACAAAAGACACTACGTATCATTATCCCAATTTTACAGATTGGGGCATAGAGAAGGGAAGTGACTTACCCAATGCCAAACAGCAGGTCAGAGCAAGGCCAGAAATGGATCAATGTCTAATGTCTTTGGACATCAGGCTCTGCCACAGCCAAACAAGCTTCTTTGGCAACAAGGCGATAAACTCTGAGAGTCTCATTCATTAATACTGCACACACTTGGCTAGAGGTTTCTTTGCATTTTCTGCTATTAAATCTGTTTATATTTATTTATTTATTGCTTATGATACTGCGCCAGTCGGATGATGGATGTCCCTCGCTCCCATTGAATCCATGGGACTTGAGGGCACTGATCAAACTCACAGGAGATGCTGATCTCCTGGCAGAACAGGAAATGGTTTTCCCATCCCACAATGGAAACCTTTCTAAGTTTTTTAAAAAAGAGATCACCCCAGAATTCAGAAGGCAAATAAAAAGAACCCCAAAATGTATTGTTTTCTTAAATCTCATCGGTTTTAAGCTAATATCATGATTTGTTGGGGCCTGACTCAAAAGTTTTGACTATCTAGGATTGTCAGTATTGATGTATATATTTATTTATTTCTATTTCCCTGCAGACCCTAGCCGAATCTCTAGATCAGGGGTCTCAAACTCAATTTACCTTAGGGCCAGTGCCAGTCCTCAAATCCTCCCAGCTGGTCAATGATGTCACTCATGCCACCCAGAACCCCCCCCCCCCCAAACTCCGCCCATCACCTGCCTAAGGCTCTGGGAGGGAGTTTGGGTGGGGGAGGAGGTCTGGGGTAGAGGATTGGGGCACAGGGTGCAGGCTCTAGGAGGTAGTTTGGGTGGGCGAGGGGGTTTGGGGTGCAGGCTCTGGGAGGGAGTTTGGGTGGGGGAGGAGGTCTGGGGTAGGGGATTGGGGCGCAGGGTGCAGGTTCTAGGAGGTAGTTTGGGTGTAGGAGGAGGTGGGTTGCAGGCTCTGGGAGGGGTGTAGGCTCTGGGAGGGAGTTTGGGGGCAGGAGGGGGTGTGTGGGAAGGGGGAGGGGGTGCAGTCTCTGGGAGGGAGTTTGGGGGCTGGGGTGTGTGTGGGGAGGGGTGCAGGCTCTGGGAGGGGGTTTTGGGGCTGGGTGTGTGTGTGGGGATGGGGTGCAGGCTCTGGGAGGGAGTTTGGGGGCAGGAAGGGGTATGTGGGGAGGGGGTGGGGGTGCAGGCTCTGGAAGGGAGTTGGGGGTGCAGCGCTTACCTGGGGCTCCAAGATGGGGTGGGCCCGGGGGCTCCGCATGCTGCTGCCCCCAGGCACCACCCCCACAGCTTCCCATTGGCCGCAGGGGCGCTCGGGGCGGGGGCAGTGCGCTGCTCTGCTGGTGGTGGGCGGGGCCCTGGGCCATTTTAAATCGCGTGGGGGAGGGTGCAGAGTGCCTGGGGGAGGCAGGCGGGGCCAAGCAATAGATCCGGTCCCAAAATTGCTGGAGCCCCACGGGCCACATTGGGGAAGTTCTCGGGCTGCAGATGGCCCGCGGGCCAGGAGTTTGAGACCCCTGCTCTAGACACTTCATAGTAGTTAGGACTAGACTGTAATGAGCCAGGCCTAGCCTGCTGGAGGGGACTGGAGTAGGAACTGAATAAGAAGCCACCACTCCAGGCTTCCCACAATAGCAATCCTTGAGCTCTGGAAGCACAGGGACTGCTCATTACTTCCCCCCCCTGGGAAAAATTTACCTGATGCAGGAAGTGGGAGGCAGGGAGAAGGCAGTACCATCACTGTTGCCACCCTCCTTACTGGCTCAAGGAGCTGGGTTGGAGCAGCGGGGGAGGAAGAAGACACAAGAATGGCTAGTGCAAAAGGCACAGTGTCCTTTGTGCCTGCTTGAGTTACAATCTCTACAACTGTTCGTCCTGGGGTGGTTCAGCCCTGCACTGCCCCTTATGAAGAGCTGTGGAATAAGTACTCCAAATTTAGCCCATATTATATAACTAGATACCCCTATTTACTGATTGAGCTGCCATATAACATAAAAATAACCCTGGCCACAGAAACATGAGAGATAAAGGATCATAACTGGAGAAACGTGAAAGTCATTACACAAAACCAGATTTAATTCACAATAAAACGATCTCTTCCTCTGACTAAAAGTGCCTGCCTTGGTTTCTTTATTGGTCTCTTTGATGTCAGTAAATGTGAACTATATTAGAAGAATTCAGAACAAAACAGACATTTTCTCTTTGATTAAACCATGACTCATAATCAACAGGGGAGGTCAGCATGGGGACATGATGGTATTGAGGTTACACTTATTGGTTATTGTACTAAAAATTAGCCTGATCTTCTGACACAGTTTAACAAGAAATCTTAAGGCTGGCAATGAAAATAAATAGAAGTACTACCTTTTACTGACCCCCCCAAAATGTTACATCTCAGTATCACCCGATGGGATATGTGTCTCTGTGTGTGTCTCTCTCTCTTTCATGCAAATGCTCCTTTTAAAATTAATTAATTGTAGATAAAATGTTTATGTTTCACTTGTTGCCTTACCCGATGAATGAAGGCCAAGAATCTAAGGGGCAGATTCCTGCCTGCAAATACATTCTGACAAACCCAGAGCACTCCCGCTCTAAACAGTAGTTGACTGTGTGCCACTCTGGGGGCTGCTCAGATTGCCTCTAGCATGGCTGGCTCTACATTTTTCTTTGCCAGCTCAACTGGGGTACAGAGCATACTAAAGGGTAGAGAGAGAGGGGATGGTCAGCCATAATGGTGATCTCTAGCTGGAGGAACAGCTCCTCATGGGCCGTTACACACAAAAGTTAGAGCAGATGCCAAGTGTCTCTAACTTATGAAGGGGCTGAACCAACCCATGACTGGTGTTGGGGAGCACAGCAGTGGTGTTCAGCCACCTTTGCCCCCTCATTGGGTCTTGCCACATTATCTAGCAGAGCTTGGCTGACCCCAGGATCAGGGCCTGAGAGTACATTGCCCCTGCTCTTTCGCCGCTGTGCTGCTGGTAAAAGCAAAGCCAGGTCTTATGAAAGATTTTGTTGTTACACCATGAAGAAGTGTCCTTCTGAGTTGACCTCTCATCTGTCAGGCAATGTTTGCATGTGGTAGTTTATTGCACACCTTGCTATACTTGCTGCTGATTGCGCCTTACTGACTGAAGAAACAGAGTTTGGACTTCACACCCTTCCTAGTGTAAACATTACCTGTCTACTCCTAAAGTAAATATTCTTTATATTATAATAATGGTATCTTGGCCCTCATCTCTTAGGTCAGGAGTTTTAAAAGAACTATAAGATGAGGAAGGATTTTTCTCACCAGAAGCCTCAGAGAATGTAGGCTCCTGCTGTTTCCAGGCTCCTGCTTATATGTTCTGTTCCCTTTCTTTCCCAGAGCTGTTTTTGGGCTTTGCAAAAAGACTTTCTCCCACAAATATCCAAAGCGTTCAATATCCCCCTAGCACTTTGAAAATAGCTTATCTACCTAAGGGGATGGGCTAACAGTTTATCAAACACTTCAAGTTAGACTGGACCAGGGGTTTGTGGAGGCAAAATATTCACCTTCTTTACAGTGATCACAGTTGTTTTTTTCCAAAAGCACATTAGAAGGTTAACATTACAGCAAAGAGAAAACAAAAATCTATTTCTTTTCACATATCTCCACTGAATAAAATAAAATGTTACACACGGTTACATTCCTGCACTGCTCCCATGCAACAGTTTTAAATGTGACTTGACTGAGATGTGTTGGTTTTATTCTTGATATGATGTTTTTGTTATACATTAAACCTTGGGAAGCCCATATGGTTTTAGGCACAGGGCTTGCGTCCAAATTCAATATCTAAGCATTTAACACCATGAATTAGCTACTGTGCCTTCTGGAACATTACTAAATCAAGTTCCCTAAAAATGAGGGTTCTGGGTCCAAATGACAGATGAGCCTCTGACTCCCTCTGCTATTTGGGCAAGTCACTTCATCTCATTATAGCTGAGGAGGGATGAAAAACAGGTAAAAGGCAGGATATGTTACTGAAATCCTGGTGCTGAATCTGAGCTACCATTTCCTGAGTAAATATGTTTCAAAATAAGAAGGTAGTTGAGGTTTTGCTAAAATGACAAGACTATCCATACCATTGCCTTATTTATTTATTTTTAGTAAGAGTGAGAGTCAAGCCATTTTTTCTTGTGAAATTGGTCCGGTAACATTCAATTGGTCAATTAACTCTGGCTCGCTAAAAATAGCAGGGTAGATGTTCGGGCTCAGGCAGGAGTCTGGGCTCTGAGACTCTCCTCTCTTACCAGGTTTCAGAGCCCAGGCTCCAGACTGAGCACCTATACTGCAATTTTTAACCCAGCAGCCCAAGTCCTGCGAGCCACAGTCAAGCTCTGAGACTCAGGATCACAGGTTTTTCTTTGCAGTGTAGACATACCCTAAGTGGTTAGTGTGCTAGCCTGAAAGTCAGGATACCTGGATTCAACTCCCTGCTCCAGTACAGATTTCCTGTGGGATGCTGGGCAAGTCACTTGGTGTCTCTGCCTCCATTCCAAGTCTTGTGAGGATAATTATATCACAGGTTGTGAGGTGCTCAGTTACTATGGTAACGTGAGCCATAGAAGTACCTTAGATAGATAGGAGCTAGGTCCCCATCTTCCAGTGGGATTTATGGATCTAAGTCTGTTCAACTCCTTTGCAAATCCCAGCCCTAATGCATAGGAATGATATTTATAGTCTTCCTATTTCTTATTTTTATATTTTCTACCATTGTGTGATTTGCTTTTGGTCTAGACACCTACATTAAAATCCTTTCTTCCCCAGAATTCAGAAGCTGTATGTGAAAGGCCATTGTCCAATAGTCTTTCTATGTAAAAAAAGTATACTCTGCACAATGCTGGTAAAACTGGTTACGTTTTCCTCCATCTGACCAGCTGTTGTCATCTTGCTGGTGAGCATATTTGATTTTCCTGGCATGAAGAAATATGAAGGCTCTAAGCACAGAATCAGTGTTCTGCTTCCCCAAAGACAAAATAATACAAACCTTTCCATGTATGCATCCATTCTGGATTCTGTTGTATAGATTATAACAGGTATTGAAAAAAGTGATAAAAGAAGGTAACTATCCATCACAAGAGGGGAACTTTTACATATCAGCATTATTTATGTCTCTGTTTTATGAGAAATTATTTTAATCCCATATCAAGGCTGCATACACTTTGGTATAACTGGAAACATTTTCGATACATTATAATTTACTGAACAGCAGAAACCAAAATTCTTATAAATAACACTGCTAAATAATGCACTGCTTTCCCATGTTGTGAAATACCAAGTTACCTAGGATTACAGAATCTGACCTTTAAACTCTAAAGAAATGTCAGCAACTTTTAATACCCATCTTATAGAGCACCCAAAAAACCTAATGCCAAGGCTCTGGAAACACAAAAAGCTTCTGTCTTTAAATAATTTGTCAGCATCTGATAGATGCAAAGTTAGAGAGAAAAACACAGTAGTCTTTGGTCACAGAGACAGTTCTTGTACATTTACTGTGTTTTCATTTGCTGTAGCAAAGAACTCAGGGCTGCATAACCATTTACCACAAGAGAGATGCACCTGTAGCAACTCAGAACCTGAAACCAATCCTTTAAAAATCAACTTCAATTAACATGCCTCTATGTCACCTGGGGCACCTCTGAGGAGAAAGAAGTGGATATGAAAGTGTGTTTGTTTTACTTTGACATGCCATGCAATAAGAAATTTCATTCAATATTTATTTAAGGATTTCAGTAGTAAGTCCAGAGTTTGTGGCAGATGAATGAATGTTTTCACAGTGCTGTTGTTACTGAAGTTGTAAAGTTTCACTTATGATTGAATGTTCAAACTGGTGAAACCCCATGTCTCTTTACTGCTCACAGATGTGTCAGAAATAATTTTACTAAATGTCTGTTTTTTATTACTGTTCTGCTGATCTCTTCTGTTGACCTTCCAAATGCAAGTTAGAGCTATCAAGGAATGCATCTTCCAGATATTCACATTAAGGCACATAATTCATGTAACATAAAACATACTACAACAAACTGTAATAAAACAGTCTAAAAATGTAAAAAGAAAGGGAAAAGTACTTTGAAAGGAAAGCTTGATTTTCTCTCTCTCAAATTGTATTGATCCAATTTTGGAAAGAAATATGTGTAAGCATGCAAAATACATTCAGAGAAATATCACCCCAGGTGTTCAGATTCAGTTAATTTCAAACATGAATGATTTCTACTAAGAGATTTTATCCATAGAATTTGAAAACAAAAACTACTAAGTCTACAAAGAATAAGATGTTTATTTGCCTATATTTTATCTATATGCAAATCACCAATATCTCATGGCATCAAGATCAAATCCAAGACCTACTTGTACATGTAGGACAAATAACCTTTCTACTGCACAACCGTTTACTCCTAATAGTTTTCTAGGAGTTCAAGATCAATCATTCAAACAGAATGTCCAAGGTTATGTTTTTATAAATCTCTACAATTAATGGCTACTGTATTCCTGCTGTCCCCCAAATATTCTAGGTTGTTTGTATCTATCTTTCTATAATATAACGTTTAGGCCAACTTTATATACTTTACATGAGGATTCAAAAAAGAAGCATCATGCATACTTATTTACTTGTTTTTTAAGTCCTCCATGTCCTTCACCAATAAACTATCAGAGTAATCCTAGAGGACCCAATCCTGCAAACATTTATGCACACAAGCAGTCACAGTGAAAGGTAGTGTGGTTTGGAGGAATGAGTGCTGGGCTAGGAATCAGGGTGTCCTGAATTTATACTTTGGGGCTCTGCCAATGACTTGCTGTGTGGTCTTGGGCAAGTAAAATAGAGATAAATAATGCTTACTCACTAATGTTGTAAGGATTAAATAGTTCAAAGCACTGTACAGACATTAACATGGAAAGCACTGTATAAATGCTGAGGGTTATTATTCCCATTGACTTGAATAGGACTATTAGTATAAATAAGGATTAAAGGGTCAGAGCCTTAATTTTTGGCTCTGGTAATTTTTATTTTTATTTTTTTACCAGTTATTCCTTATAATTCCTCTACTCATTTGTCAATATTAGAGTGTCATCTTAATTTCTGAGGCAATCATGAGCTTTGATTGTAAACTGTTCAGGGCAGGGACTGCATCGTAATATGTATTTGTACAGCACAATGGGGGCCCCTGTTCCTGACTGGAACAAGTGTGTGGGCAATACTATAATGTATTTATTATTATACATTATTATTATGTATTTATTAGTTTATTTGTTATGTATTTATCAGGTACTAGAACTGAGTTTAGTGGGGCCAGGATTTCACTCATTAATTTTAACATGTGAATCGCCTATGGAATAGGGAAGACAAAAACATTTCTATTTGGGTGGTGTTACAGGTGCCAAGACACACATGGGCTTCATTTTCTCCATTGCCAGAATGCTGTTTGTTTTGCTGTTTTTAGGGTGTTTTTATTTTGTTGGTAACTTCTTTAGCTGTTGCAATGAGGATATTTAATTTGCTGTTTTTATCTGCTGACATATTAAGCAGTGAAAAGGCCCTTTTTCTGATAAACCCTATGTAACAAAGATTCATATTTAATGTGATTAAGGAACTGAGAGATCGAACAGATGGCATCTTTCAGGACCCATTATTTTAATCAAAGTCACTAGAGTCTATCCTCTATCCAATGAAACTCGCAAAGTGCTTTATATAAAGAATCCCCATACAATATAACATTTTACTCTTGTATATACAGTAGTTAAGAATATGCCCCTTTGTAGAGGAGTTTGGATTGATAAATTATACACAAGATTGAATAAAAAATATTTTGTGGGTTTGTTCAGCATGGAAGGTATTCTAGATTCACCACATAGTACTTACATAATCAATGCCTTGTTTTCATAATACATCTTGTTCAGATTCTGGTGAACCTAAATTAATTATTGATGTAACCAAAGTGGGCTTTTCTGCGATCTAACACATAGTGATGTTTAAACACCTGCAAAAAAAAACTTTGTTGCTTTGTATTCTCTAAAGCCATGAACATTTTTCTCTTTATCATCTGAAAGGAGTTTAATTTCTTATCAAAGCAGCTGCTATCAAGGGATGTAATCTGCTTTCATATATTAAATGTGATATAACATAACTTTTTCCTTTGACATGAATGAGATTTCTTGGCTCAAAAGGGTTGAGGCCATGTAATGTATATTGCCTCCCTTATGAAACTTCTGCCCCAAACATATTCAACATATGTTTTTGCGTTTATTATGGTTCACTTTATTCTAAAATTATTTCTTGAACTGGATTACTTCCCATGTTATCAAATTAAATAGACGTGTATTTCATTACTCGTGTTCTTCAGTTGAAACAAACCCCTTTTATTCACATGCTGTTTACCAGATAGCACTACAGATGCTATAAATCTGTTTGTTTTTTAAATCACTTATCAGCTTTTAGTAAAGTTATTCATATTGGTCCAACAGAAAGAATTCAATGTTGACCATATCTAGGTCAAATAGTATTTGTATACAGATAGCATACGATTATAGCTGACTTATCTAATGGTATATCTGCTCCCTTGCTCCAAGTGCACTTACTATCCTTTAAATAAAACAGCTGTGAAATGCATCAACTGTTACGAGATGAAATCCACTATATCATAAAAAAAAAAAAATCCTGAAGCAGTGCAGCATTAACTGGCTTTGACATAAATTGCATGTGGCATGTACCATCTGGCTTGCTCAAGAAACCTAAGCAAAGCCAGGA
Organism: Chrysemys picta bellii; assembly: GCF_011386835.1. Classification (NCBI taxonomy): domain Eukaryota; kingdom Metazoa; phylum Chordata; order Testudines; family Emydidae; genus Chrysemys; species Chrysemys picta. The sequence goes on along the minus strand of NC_088794.1, from coordinate 38,760,114 downwards.
TTGTGCTGAGAGACGCCACCTCCTTCCGTGACTTGAGTATAATGAGAGGGAAGCAAGATCAAGCAACAGAGATTTGCTGCAGGTAATGGTATCGGCACATAAAAAATGGCAGCTGTCAGAGGGATTCAGAACTTGTTTCAAAGGCACAGTGACATGACCATGGCTAATGAAACATTTTGTAATGCAAAGAAAGGTATAGGACAAACAGTAAATCATTGGTCTTCTGAGAGGTAACTGTCCATTGAAAAAATGTAATTTAGAACAGTGTCAAAAAAGAGGTAAATATAAATATTCCATATAAATCCATATCTAAAGAGTATCAGAGGGGTAGCCGTGTTAGTTTGGATCTGTAAAAAGCAACAAAGAGTCCTGTGGTTAGTCTATAAGGTGCCACAGGACTCTTTGTTGCTTTGTACATATCTAAAGAGCACACTACTTTGGTGGAAACTTTTTTCGTTATTTTTCTGTGCTTTTAGGATCCAATCCTGCTCCACCAAACTCTTTAATGAGAACCAGAGCAAGCCCCTATTTGCCCTAGTAAGTTGCTTTCTGATCCTAGCATTGTAAAGCGTCATAGCAGCCAGTACTTTCAAGTGCTCTTGTACTTTCTTGTATAAAACATATCATTGCTTTGATAAATGTAGCTTGCTAAAGTCACTTCATGAAGATTTCAAAATGGAAAAAGACACTAATTGTATTGATTTTTACACCTTCCAAAACAAACGTCCAAGAATCCACTGAACAGAATCCATTTTAAGAAGACAACTACTATATTTATTTAAATGTTAAAAATACCTATATATATATATCACATCACACCTCTCTCCACCCCCAGTTTTGGCTGGCCATGTGACTGGTTATGATTCTTCATTAGTTAGGGTTACCATATTTCAACAAGCAAAAAAGAGGACGGGAGGAGCCCCGCCCTAGCCCCGCCCTAGCCCCGCCCCTGCCCCTCCCACTTCCCGCCCCCCCCAGAACCCCCAACCCTCCCCCCGTTCCTTGTCCCCTGACTGCCCCCTCCTGGGACCCCTGCCCCTAACTGCCCCCCAGGACTCCACTCCCTATCTAAGCCTCCTTGCCTCTTGTCCCCTGACTGCCCCAACCCTTATCCACACCCCCACCCCCAGACAGACCCCTGGGACTCCCACGCCCCATCCAACCACTCCCCACCCCCTGACAGCCCCCCCCAGAACTCCCAACCCATCTAAACCCCTCTGCTCCCTGTCCCCTGACTGCTGCGATCCCTCTCCCCACTTCTACCCCCTGACAGCTCCCCCCCAGAACTCCCAGCCCCCTACCCCCCTGCTCCTTGTCTCCTGACTGCCCCCTCCTGGGACCCCTGCTCCTAACTGCCCTCCAGAACCCCACCCCCACCTAAGACTCCCTGTTCCTTGTCCCCTAACTGCCCCCTCCTAAGACTCCCCCCAACTGCCCCCCAGGACCCTACCCCCTACCTGTACCCTGACTGCCCAAAACTTTTTCCACTCCCCCCAAAAAGCCCCCCCCCGTTTCTTGACTGCCCCCTCCAGAACCTCCCTGGCCCCCTTACCCTGCTGCTCAGAACAGGGTGTTGGGCTCTGTGCCAGCCCGACACATGGCTGAGCTCCCCAGCGCAACAAAACCCGGTCCCTGGCCCTGCACAACAAAACCCGGTCCCTGGCCCTGCACAATGCTGCCGGACCGGGCTGCAGGAGGAGGAGCTGCCGGCCGGCTCAGAATGCAGGGTGGGAGGAGGAAGCTGCTCCGGAGTCCAGCCCGGGACTTTCCTGCAGCCCTCCCAGCTCTGCTCTGCCGGGGGAGGGGGGAAATCCCGGACATTTTGAGTTATTTACAAATTCCCCCCGGACGCTATTTTTAGCACGAAAAGGAGGACATGTCCGGGTAAATCCGGACGAATGGTAACCCTACATTAGTGACTGTGAGAGTTAATAGTTTTCCTAGATTCTTGCACAACACAAGCCATAGAATTTCACTTAGTGATTTCCTGCCCCTCAAGCTCTTTCCAGAGGGTTTCTCCACAGTAGTGGGTAATCTGGGCTCATATTATTTCTGAATCTTTTGACTCTAGACTTTTTCCAGTAATCAAATATTGAACAATTTGCGTGTTTGCTTTTTTAAAATTTCCCCCGGTGCAAAATTCAGCCAAAAAATAGATCAACAAAAATATACTTGGAAATAGAGGTGATTGAAAATCAGAATTTTCACCTATAAGAAATTCTGATATTTCAGCATGGGTTTTCATCTCAAACTGGGATGAAAAGTTGAAATATTGAAACTTTTTGTGGAATGAAAACATTCAAAAAAATTTCAGTTTAAAAATGTCAAAATATTACATTTTATGTCGGTATGATATTAAACCGTGTCCACCTGAACACCACCAGTGCCTCATAGGAATAGAAGTTCAGGCCCCTCAGGCCCCCATGCTCTCAAATAGGACAGGCTCCCCAGCCGGACTACATGTCCCAGGATGCAATGAGGTCTCCTCTCTGGCTGAGCCACCACTGTGCATCACAAGAGTTCCCTGATCATAGAGCCTCATGGGAGATGTAGTCCAGTCAAGGAGCCTGGCCCATAGGTGAGAACAGGGGCTTGATGCGCCTAAATTACAACAAGGCACCACAACAGCTCAGGCAGACAAATTAATGTCAAACCAACCCAAAATGAAAAATTTCAATTTGATTTGGTCACAGACATTTTGATTCAACCTGACTCAAAACAGACATTCTGTTTCAAATTTTCTGATGGAAAAATTTTAACATTTCAGCACAACTGATGTTTTCCCGTGGAAAATTTGGATTTTGCAGAAACCACATTTTCTGCCAACCTCCCCCCCCATTCAACTGCCCCCCAACAACATTGTGACAGAAAATTCCTAACCAGCTCTACTTTGCAATAATCAACATCAACTATGCATGTGCAAAATAAAAATCGAACCAATCCAGGCCTTAAGAAAAGGGCTTTTAAAAAACAAACAAACAAAAAAAAATCATGGTTCAATTCTGTCCACCAGTGCAGGATTCAGATTACTGTTGTGTAGATGACATAGGTACTACAACATGTGATCATAATACTGTCTGGTTTACTTCTTCTGGTCCTACTGTGGCAAAGTCACAATCCTGAGTCATTAAATCTATGGGAGTTTTTCCATTGATTTTTATGGGAACATATGTGGGGCACAAAATGCTTAAGCATGTGCTTAAGTCCCATTGCAGTTAAAAGGTCTCAGGCACATGCTTTTGCTAACAGAGAACTGCTGAATCAGGACCTTGGTGAGCTGTTGTTCAAGAAATAGCTGTGCCATTTCATGTAACATCTTCTGTTCATTGCACACCTGGAGAGTCTCACAGTTATGATTAATTTCATTATAAAGTCTGCATTGGCTCCTTTTTTTCCAAGCCAGAAACCATCTTTCAAAGAGTAGAAAAGAGACAATTAAAATGTATCTGACATAATATTTAGAGGAAAAATTAAGCATTATAGAGCCTCTTTAATATTTGAGTATCAGCTTATTCTTCATGTAAAAGTAGTTACCCCATTTAAGAAAAATAAATGTGTGGTATTAGAAAGACTGGGAGAAATGCCAGATGATATGAAAATCCAAACATCAATGCTTTCAAAGGAAAACAATGAGAAGACATGTCACATTTTGCTGAGGAAAAGATGACAGCTATTAATATCATATTAAATGCTAATGCTTCCATCTTCACATTAACAAATTGACAGAGCTGTGCTAACGAATTCTCCAAGTATATACAGTTTTGTTAGCTTGATGAAAAATATTCTTTTTCTTCTCTCACTGTCTTTTTTGTACTGTTTTACCTTGAAGCTTTTATGTTTTTTTATAAAAACAAAAGAAAGATGCAGGTTTCGTTGCAAAATGGTAACTATGGAATTCACAAAGATTTGTTTAAGGCAAAATGTTGCCATTTTCACTACAGAGAATTGTGTTAATCATCAGGAATTCAAATGACTCAGTTGTACAATTCCACATATTTAGTATAGCTGTTGATTTCAATGGGTGTTCCACGAACAAAGTGTCAACGAAAATTGCCCCCAAATTTTTTTTTTAAACTCTCAATACATTTTGTGAATTTACTGCCAAGTTCCCATTGTGTGTGTGTCTCTGAATATCTGCAAAGATAAAATTGGTAGCTTTGTACTGTATAAGCAAGCTACATAAGGGAAATATTCTTGTGTGATAGGTATTTCAAGAACATCCAAATCTTTCCGTGACATTAAGATGCTATACATGAAGTATTCTGATGGTGAATAATTAAATTGCTTATAAGAAGATGACTACCTGAAAATATGAGGCTTTAAAGTAGGAAAGCTAAAGAGAACTAACCCAAATGTTTTAAAATACAAAATTAGGGTGAGGCAATGTGCCACGGAAGTCAATGGGAGTTTTGGCATTGACTTTAGAGCGGGTAGGAATTCATCCCATGCATTTTACTCTAGAAGCTACCATTGATCAAAATGAATTGATCCAATCAACTCATGACTATAATGTAAAAGACCTGGACTAAGGACATTTTAAAGATTTTCCTTCTGGCCACATTAGATTAGGAATGCCATTCTTTCAACTGGGAGAGCAGAGAAGCAATATTTTTCTACAAACATATACAGTATTTGCTTCTCACTTGTTAGCAAGAGATAAAGAACAAATGCATTTCCAGAACGTATATAAATACATTAGTTGATATCTGCATGGGCTATTATCTACTGATTTTTATAGAACTTTCTTTTCTGTTTGGGATGCCATTAATGAGCAAATGGCATTTAATTTTCAGAGACCAAAGGACTGATTTGCCAATTAATTAGGTTCAAAAACTGCAGCAGATATAAAGTTTCTTGAAATATATGTATAAGATTAATCTTACATGGTAGTAGCATCTGAGGTGTTGATAATTTTTGTAGTGGTCATTTATCAAAATGATACATTCTTTTCAAGCCCAGTTAAATAATCCTCTTTCATATTAACAGATTCCAGAATTGTGACATGCAACTAAGAGAAGGAGAGAACACAATTGTTCCAGTTCAATGCAACCACACAATAAATGATCAATGAACAGACCTCTATATACTTGTATGAAAATACTGCAGTTTTCAGTCCCTCCAGCTATTCAATTGCTCCACACCATGGAAAATGCCTCAGAGAAGACAAAGCATGTCCAGTTTTGTGTCAGTTAATAGCCTTTTTTAACAAGAGCTATGAAACAAAAACCTCATTTCGATTCCATCTCTCCAAGCTTGCAAAGCTGATGTCTCTCCTTGTCAACACAACACCTTTTTCCTTCTCCATTCTCAACTCCTTCACTCTTCTGCAGCATTGCAGCCTGCCTGAGCTCTTACACTTTCCCTTGGACACATCCAGCCTAAGCTTGCCTTTCGAGAAAAAGTCTGTCAAGTAACACACTACGTCTCGTCTCTGTTCTCTTACCTCAGAATAGGTCCGCCTCTACATTCAGAATACATACATACTAGGTGTGCAGCAACAAAAGCTTAGTAACATCCCAGGTCTTGACAAGTGGTGCTTCACTCTCCTCTATTTCACCTTCATCTCCAATTGCTATTAATCATTTGGATTACAGGAGCATAGAGAGAGTCAGCTGAGATCAGGGAACCATTGCCCCGAACTTGAAGAGCTTACAGTCTAATAGACAAGGCAGGCAAAGAGTGGGCTAAAGGAAACATCATCATCCCCATTTTACAGATGGAGAATTGAGGCACAGAGGCATTCATTGACTTATTCAAAATAACACAGGGGAGATTGTGGTAGAGATGGGCATAGAACCCAAATCCCTCAGTGCCTAAACCATTCCACCATCCTTCCTTTCATGTGCAAGTGGCAGCAGCTTTCCTATTTTGTTATTGCTTTCCATCTAAGGGTATCTCTAGACCACAATTTATGGTGTAATTGTGATCAAACCCATGTTAGCTTTAATCTAGCTAATGTAGGTAACAATAGCAGTTAGACATGGTGGCATTGACCCGGGATGGGCTAGCAATGCAAGTATGTACCCAAGGGCCTGAGAGGCTTGTACTGGAGCAGTTAGCCCATGCTGAAGCCCATGCCCCTGTGTCATTGCTATTGTTAACTGCACTAGCTAGATTCGAGCTATGGCATTCCCACACTACGATTACACCTTAATTTGTGGTGCAGACATACCATAAGGCTGTCAGTGGCCTTCAGAGTAACTTTCTATATTAGGGATCCAGTCTCCTGACCAGGCTCAGCTAGTAAGGATTTGGGACTTTTTTCATAGCAGCAAATGAGAAAATAAAACTTGCCTACTTTGCAGGCTTTTCAAAAACATTTAGAGCTCTAATCATACCCTGTTTCCCCTAATCTGCACTGCTATATGAGATTTATCAGTGACTTCCTAAACGCTATACAACAGTGCCGACTGCTGAAAAGGAGTAAAGGGGCTGGAAGGAAACCTCATGAGTCCTGTGTAAATGAATGGGACACATGGGACTTCACTACTTTTCAGCAGTCAGCACCATAATATGTAACTTATTGGCACATAAAGAAAACTTCTAAAGTTCTTAGCCCTGATTTCTCTGTGGTGCTCTGAATCTCTGAGAATCTGAAGTTTTCATACTGGCAGATTGTCTAGTCCTCACCCCGGAGAGAAGGGAGCTAAAATTTTCTAGTGTTACATGGATTTCAAGACACGGGGTTAAAGTCCTTTGCTTTCACACACCGAATAGCATTTATATATCGACTCACAAAATGGGATGTTAATTGTGACCCAAATTTCCCCATAAAAATGGAAGCTTCCTCAAAGTACTATAGTCACATTTGTCTTTAGGCCCAAAAAAGAGATATTAAAATTCAGATCAGGGCACTGATTCAGCAAGATACTTAAGCACATAGCTAACTTTAAGCAAGAGAGCAGTCCCATTGCAGGAGTCAGCATTCACTTGTACTTAAAGTTAAGCAAGTGCTTAAATAACTTACTGATATAGGGCCAAGTGTGTAACATTCAACTTGTAAGCAGCCATTTTCTAACAATGCATTGCACAATAAGCAAATAACCCCAAATGTGCTACTGTTCCAGACAGCGCTTTCAGAGCAACACAAAATGGATATGTAGTCTGCTATGCTGAAGGTTGGCGCAGAACCCAGCATGCTAAAGCAGCATAATTAAGGTGGTGTGAAATGTTGCAAAGTATTTCCATGCAGACTCACAAATAAATATCCAACAATTCTATAATATGCTAGTTTCTCGTCCTCCTTCATTGTCAGTTTTGTCCTTTGTGCGTGTTTTATTTTTCCTTATTTCAGGAAAGTTTTTAAAGAGAAAATGGTGTTTGTCGGTTTTAAATTAAGAGTTAAAAACAACTCCTGATGCTCAGTTCCTGCTGCCTTACAGAGCAGATTCAAAGAACTTAATGCCCTTTCCCCCCATGTGCATGTAACTCTTATTGCCATTAATGAGAGTTATACACATGAAGGCAAAGAGAAATCAATCTCTTAAATGGAAGACTGGTTTTTAAGGGCTAGTGCACTGGGCCATAATCATTAATAAAGAGGAAAAACCTAGCAATTTTACTGAACTGGATTGTTCTAAAGGTACCTAAAACCGCAGAACATGGTACGTTTCTTTTTATCTCTTTGCTTTTTCATTCCATTTCAGCTCACCATTCTTTGAAGATACTATCTGGCTGGTTATAATGAGGCACAAGGACTCTGAATCATGATGTGTATAGTCTACAGCACTTACTAAGGAAATGTGCTGTCTGACACAGTCCAAGAGGACCATGACAGGTTCAAGACATTTCCAACTATAGCATTCTTTGTCCCATTGCTTACTTTTTAAAATCTCCTGAAGGAAAAAAAAAAGACACCACCCCTACTCGCCTTTCCCTTTCCCCCCACATTTCTGGTGCTGGAACATTTCCTTCTTTATCTCACTCAGCTTTCACAGGCTATGTTACAAAAACATAGGAATTGCCACATCTGATCAGGCGAATGGTCCATCCAGTCCAGTATCCTTTTTTTGACATTATCCAGTATTACGAACACAATATAAGAAACCCTATAAAGTATAATTATAGAATCACCTGCCTATAGCATCTAGGAAGAAACTTCCCCTATCAGTGATTGGCATATGCCCTAATGCAAAAGTATATACTGGACTCGATGATCTTTCAGGGTCCCTTCCAGTTCTATGAGATAGGTATATCTCCATATATTTATTTGGGTAATGAGAACATCCACTGTAACTTTAGATGGAATATATTATAGGCAGTGTTGCCTATTATTAAGATTGCTGAATGCTTCCCATTATAAGATGCTGTTTTCAGATGTGTATAAAACTTGGCCAAACTTTTACCATTTGGGCTGTACTTTTCCATGCCTGGTATCTGTCTCAGGTTGACTTGACTTGGAAAACTTCAGCTGTTTCCGAGAACAAGGCTAGGGGAAATCATGTTGTTTTGCCATATTAAAAAATTCTGGTGACCTTTAGTGGCTTGCTTTTTGGAGCAGGGATTTGAAATTTGGCAGGGAAGTGGCTGTGGGCCAGGGATGTGACTTTTGCCACCTCCATGAAGATAAATTCAAATTTGGCCAAACTTTGCACTTCACACATGCTCAGTAGAGACTTCTTAGATTTTAGCAGCTAGATTCCCAGAAGAGTCTATCTGCACTAAGAAGAACAGGAGTACTTGTGGCACCTTAGAGACTAACAAATTTATTAGAGCATAAGCTTTCGTGGACTACAGCCCACTTCTTCGGATGCATATAGAATGGAACATATAATGAGGAGATATATATACACACATACAGAGAGCATAAACAGGTGGGAGTTGTCTTACCAACTCTGAGAGGCCAATTAATTAAGAGAAGAAAAAAAAAAAAAACTTTTGAAGTGATAATCAAGCTATCCCAGTGATTATCACTTCAAAAGTTTTTTTTTTTTTTTTTTCTCTTCTCTTAATTAATTGGCCTCTCAGAGTTGGTAAGACAACTCCCACCTGTTTATGCTCTCTGTATGTGTGTATATATATCTCCTCATTATATGTTCCATTCTATATGCATCCGAAGAAGTGGGCTGTAGTCCACGAAAGCTTATGCTCTAATAAATTTGTTAGTCTCTAAGGTGCCACAAGTACTCCTGTTCTTCTTTTTGCGGATACAGACTAACACGGCTGTTACTCTGAAACTTATCTGCACTAAGCATGCTTCAGCCTGGAGCCAGGCAGAACACTCCCTGCAACCGCACCTCTGGGCTGCCACAGACCATATGGACTCAAGGCACCTGAACTGAGAGCAGGGGGCCTGTTTCTTTTGTGCTCTTAATGACTCCCATGTTGGACCCACGCAGCCTGGAGGAGAAAGTTGCCTTATTTGAATGCAGAAGGGACAAGAGCTGGATGTGTAGAAGAGGTGGAAGATATAGACTGGGATAAGGAGCCTGGGACTGGAGGCTGGCGGAAATAGAGAGGAGGGAAGCTGGGACAGGGAGTTGGGGTAGGTGGAAGACTGGCACTGGCTGGACAAGAACACTTGGACTGGAATGAGAAGCCAGAGGAGTGGAGACTTGGACTAGCTAGGTAAGAAGAATGGGACTGGGAAGAGACAGGTCTTAGAGTCAGGTTGGAGGGGATGGGGAAGAAGCAGCGCCGGCTCAAGGCACCAGCTTACCAAGCAGGTGCTTGGGGCGGCCACTTCGGAGAGGGGCGGCACGTCCAGCTGTTCGGTGGCAATTCGGCGGACGGTTCCTCACTCCTGCTTGGAACTAAGGACCTCCCGCTGAATTGCCGCCGCAGATCGCGATCGCGGCTTTTTGTTTTGTTTTGTTTTGTTTGGCTGCTTGGGGCCAAAACCCTGGAGCCGGCCCCAGGCAGAAGACTCTTTGCCCACTACAGCACACACCCTTTCAGTGCATGGAAAGGAACCCCTGATTCCTGAGTCTCACCATTGCTCTATTTTCCCCAAATACCTGTGAAACCTAAAGGCAAGGTGTCCCATTCCCTGTAGTGCTGGGCCATGTGGAGAATGACAACATACTACAGCTATCAGTTACTTTGTTAGCACAAGTGACAGATTTGTGCAGGAGATCTAAAGATCCCAACCCTTATGATGACCATGGGTGTGTCAATATAATGCCACAAGATGAAATTTTTGTTGACTCAGTTTGACTTATTAAAAAACCTAGGAAATAAAACACTAAAGAACTAGGTTAAAAGACCATTACCAAGGTTAGAAAGTCAAGTACTCAAAAATAAGAATTAATGTTGCCTTTGAAACCTTAAAATAGCTCCTTTGTGTGTATGCATTATAATATGGTCTTCAATTGTATATCACAAACTATTTTTTCCATAGGATCCATGCCTTTTCTAGTGTACAGAATGGACTTTCTCTGGGAGTGAATCAGGGTTGTGTAGTGAAGCAAACTGCTGTCTGTCACATACCAGTTCATTTCTACTGAAGTGGGAATGTGTGTAGTAACTGAGGCAGGGGATTGCAGTAAGAGAAAGGATGGTTAAGTCAGTAGAATGCTGCCCTGGAGAACTGGATTCTATCCCTGCCTCTGCCACAGAGTTTCTATGTGACACTTGTTAAGTCACTTAAAATCAAACTTTTCACAGGTGATCATTAATTATATGTTCCTCGTTTTCTGAGTGTCTGACTTGAGATCCAGGGTTCTGATTTACAGAAGTGCCAAGCACTCACAACTGCAATTGAAGTCAGTGTGACCTAGGCTTTGAATATATTAAGTGCTGTATAATGCTAGGTACTCTGAAAAATCAGTTCCTAGGTGTTTCAAACTGGGAACCCCAAAATAATGAATGCTTTTGACCCAAATCTCTCTGTGTCTCAGTTTCTCACAACTAAAATAGGGATAATAATGTCCTCTCTTCTCACAGGGATATTATAAAAATAAATTCATTAGTATTTGTGAATCACTCACTACAGTGATGAATGCCATAGAAAAGCTTGTAAGGAAATTAACAATTCTATCATCAGAGCAGGGTTTGAATAGTGTGGAGTAAATAAAGCATGGGGCCACACATTGAACAATGAAGAGAAAAAAATATATAACAGCTGCTCATTAAGTGAGAACAATCCATTCTGTGCACTGAATTAGGCAAGCGTCCTGTGGGAAAAAATAATACGTAGTCATTTAACTTGAGACTGTAAGATAACACATACTCACAAGAGAGCCGAATGAAGATTACACAGACCACCTTAATTCTGGTGTTTCCTAACTTTTACATGCTTGATTTTACAGCCTTCATAATGTTCTTTTAGTGTAGGCGGAATGTGTGTAATGTACAAATATGTACATATAGCTACATGCATATATATAAATAAAAGGGTCTAACATAATATACCTACTATTCTGATGGATGCCCTCATTATCTAAATAAATGTCTAGCCCTTTTAAAATCCTAGTAACTTCTTGGTTGCAATAATATACTTGGCAATGAGTTCCACAGGTTAATTATGAATTCTGTAAAAAAGATTTTCCTTTTACCCTTTTAATATTTATTTCCTGTGAGTTTCATTGGCTGTTACTGTCTTCTTGTATTAGGAGAGAGGATAAGTAAGTGCATCCAATTAATTTTCTCTATGCCATTCATTATTTTGTGTAACTGCATCATGTTCCATCTTTATCGCTTATGTAAACTAAACAGTCCTAATCTTTACAGTTGCTGGTCAAATGGAAGGTTTTCCTTGCATTAAGTCATATTTGTAGCCCATTTCTGTTACCCTCTCTATTTCTGCTATATCTGTCATGAGATAGGGTGAGAGTATTCCAAATGAGGGATATCAGAGATTTATACAACAGCATCATCATATTTTCATTATTATTCTTTATCCCTTCATTAAGCATTCCAAAATTTTGTTAGTGTTTATGGCCGCTGCAGTGTATTGAGCAGAGGTTCTCATTGGGCTCTACACAAGGATGTTCAAGGTTAATTAATTCAGAAGCCAGCAATGTATATGAGTAGTTAAAATTAAACTTTCTAACATGCTTAGTTGCTACATTGTATTTATATTTTGTGGATCAAAGTTTCTTTTTCTAAGGAAGTGAAGATGCAAAATTCTACAGTGTAAAATTATTTTTCCCTTTCAAAATTACCCCTAAATCTGTAACAAATAAAAGGGAGGTGAAGTGATATAATGCAATTATTCAAATGCTTTTCTTCTCTAAAGTAACAGATTTTTTTATTAATAACTCATAAGCTATAAAATCATCTTAACAAAACACACCCACACCCACAACAACAACTTAGCTTCTGGGTATTAACTGTAATCCACTTTGCAAAATTAAGAAGGAAATGTTCTTTCAACAGGTAATACCAAGTTCTTTTACCTAATATTGTTTAAACAAGTCTAGTCAGCCTGGAGGCAGCACTATAGCACCTGGAAGTAGCGCTGTAAGAGCCAGATTTTACTCTTTGGTGCTTATGTTATTCCCTTTGGCATGTGCATCCAAAGGCAGAATTTGGCCCTAAGTGCAATACGGTCCAGGCATTTTCAAATGTTAACAGAAGGATTGTCTTGCAGACACTTTCCCTCTCATTTATAATCATGTGGACTATCTACCTTTCCACTAGTGAGCGCTTACCATTTCTGTTGTAACTGCTTCAATTGCAAGCGTAGATCAATATACTTCTAGGATAGTATTTAATATACTTTTAGCTTCTTTTAATCCAGTTTACCTAGAAGTAAGGGCCCAGCACAATGTGACCAGCTAGCTCTCTAGAGACCCACAGACCACTGTATAGGAACTATTGTGTTAAATCATGCAGAACAAGGCTGCACAAAAGATGCAAACCAATGGCTGAAATGACTCTACCTGAGAAAATTATCAAAATCACTGTGTAATTAGATTCCACTAGAGAGCCAGGGACCTACCAAATTTATTCAAGAATCCACAAAGAGGGGGTGGGTAGTAAAGCATGTTAAGGGAAAGCAGGGAAAAAGATTTGTAATAAATTAGTTTCGAGAGAGTCTTGTTTGGACCTATTGAGTCTCATAAATTCTAGGCCTTGTGTTATGTTTGTTGGTTTGGTTTTTGCCCAGCAAGAGAGGAGGACTAAGAGCCATCATTAGTACACAGAATTAGGAATATACTGTGTGCAAAGCCACACACGTTTCCATGTAGCTCTGTTAAATGTAGGCATGAGACAGTTTTCACCTGAAAAAAACTGCCTTTTCCGAGCAGAAAAATGCACAAAATACTGGTGAAAATTCCACTTACTTTTTATTGCTATTGTTTGTGAATTCAGATAATCTTTTCTACTGCCGTGGCAAAAGCTTTATGTAAGACAAGTGTAGCTTGCCCCAGAAACTAAACAACTGCTCCCCCCCCCCCCCAGGAAATCTGAGCAACAAAGTTTGCAATATTAAGTCAAAATAATTAATTCCTTCATCCTGTTCTGACCAGCATATTTTTATATGCTAGAACTGTAACCAAAATATTAACCTTCGATACAATATAGTTGCAAAACAGCCCTGGAGATGTAATGCATAGAAGAACATGATGGAAATCAGAATCAGAAGAGAGTTCTTTGCTGTAAAAATATTTTTTTAAACTGCTGACAATGCACACTGCAAAATACTGCTAGAGAACTTTCATTGTTGCTAGCAATGTCATAAATCAGAAAGATTCTTAGAAGCAACTCTGTGGTTACCCTAGGTGAGGATACTGAACAATAGCCTATTGTTTCTAGAGGAGGATTATTTGACACCTCTTAACATCACCTCATATATTTACCAACCTAGATTCTACATTTAATTTCATATTTGTTGCCTAGTTTCAGAGGACAAAACTAGTACCCCCCCCTCCCACCAGAATAAATGCAACAGTCACTCACATTGACGGTTAGCATGACATGTAAAGACAAGTAATATCTTCCTATCATATTATTGGGAAAACAAGAAACAGTGAGAGAAAGAGAGACTTATTTCCTCATCTCTTGAGAAAGTTTCATGACGACCCTCAACCTCTGGCCATTGCTGTGCAAAACACAGATCAGAACTGGCCAATCACCTCTCAGCATAGCTGTAACATGAACAAAAGCCAACACTGTCAGGCCCCTGCAACGTTACCTGGCAGAGCAACTAAACACCCAATTCCACTCTAGAAATAGCTGGTCTCTCATTGTTTTTACCAAAAACATCATCATGAAACTGCCCAGTCACTACTGGTTTTAGCTTTCTAAATGAGCCATCATCGTTCAAGATGTTTTCTATATGGCCACTGAACACTTTGAGGTTTGTGGGTGCTCTGCACCTCTGAAAATCAGGCCATTCATTTAACGTTTATGCATTGTTATGGATTTAGGTGACTAACTTTAAGGCACACAGGCTTTACGCTCTTGGCCTAATTTACATAGGGTTTGTCTACACATGAAAATCGATCTGGAATAAAGCAGGGTGTGAATTTTAAATAGATTAATTATTCCTGATTAACTACATATGTAGACACTCTTATTCTACAATACGAGTGTCTGTTTATTCTGAATTAGCTTAATCTCAGGAATAATTCATCAGGCAATGTTATTCCAGAATAACTGCCCGTCTAGGGCTAGGTCTACACTACCTGCCTGAACTGGCGGGTAGAAATCGACCCCTCGGGGATTGATTTATCGCGTCCCGTTGGGACGCGACAATCAATCCCCGAATCGACGCTCTTACTCCACCAGCAGAGGTGGGAGTAAGCGCCGTCGACGGGAAGCCGCAGAGGTCGATTTTGCCGCCGTCCCTCCAGCAGGGTAAGTCGGCTGCGATACGTCGAATTCAGCTATGCTATTCGCGTAGCTGAATTTGCGTATCTTAAATCGACCCCCCCCATAGTGAAGACCTGCCCTAGACAAGTCCTTAGTGGAATACAACAAATCTATGGGAAATTTGGAAACAGGTCCCAAGACTCCCGCCTGCCAGCTCCTCGCTCAAATCACTACCAAGCACAACCTTTATGCATGTGTGCAGATCTAGGAATAACTAAATGGAATAGCAATCATTTATCACTATTTTCCTCACACAGGTCCTAATTGCATAGATTAAGGTTGTCAGAACGGGGCTTATGCCTTCCAAGCTCCCTTGAACATTTTTATTACTCTACGATATATCACCATGCAACATGAGATTTATTTTCTAGCAACCTCTTTAGTTTCAGGCAGAAGAGAGCAAGGTTGATCTTATATTTACAGGAATAACCATTCGAAATCCCTTAGCTATCAGAATCACCCCAACTGCCTGTCACAGAGCTATATTGTATCAAGATATTTTTCATGGATAGACTCTCTTATCATGTACCTGTGGAAGTTCAAAGCTCAAATGTAATCAACTTGACTAAGTGAAGACATAAGAGGTCCAGTCAGAAGGAAGCAGTTGGTATGGATGGCCCTGGCCTCTTGCAGATTCCCTGATAGCCACGTGGATACATGGGGATCTTCAGGGTTTGTGGGATATTTCCTTCCCTTTAGCCCTTTTCCAAGATATTCACCATATGAGGGAGGGTATTCTGGCCTCCAGAGCCTTTCCCCCCATTGATTTCTATGGAGATTTTTCCTGCATCAGGATTCTGTCCGAGACTGGGAATGGGTGGGATTTTAGAGACAAAAAATTGATTTCATTGTTGAAAGAGCTATTCACCCCCTTCCTGCAGACTTCATGCACCTAGCCTGGTTATCTTCTGACTGAATACAGATCACTCATTATATAAGAAACCTGAAACATCTTGGCACTGTTCCAGATGCTAAACAAAAAGGGGCTGTAAACTTTAACCAACCTGCCTTTCTAAGTCTGGCTACAGAGCCTGATTTTCTGAAATTAAATCTTCTTGCCCCTCCCACCTCACAAGAAAACAGTACATTCCTGGAAGGTCTCTAGGCTTAAAGACTTGCACGAGCCAAATAAGGTTCTCCTCTTCCTCTCCCCTGGTCCCCATGGCAGAAAAGGGTAACATCAGAGGGCATCAGACAGAAGTTTAAACCCTCAGCAAGCAATCAACTTGTCTTAGGCAAGAAGGAAAGAATAAACTTGAGAAGGAGAAGAGGAAGAGAAAAAGAAAACACATGAAAAGATACATGTTATATTTTTGAAAGTACCACTAACCTCTCCCCTCCTCAAAGAGAGAAGGAAAAAAAGTCACTAGGAAAGTCAGTGGTATGCCATCTGATCATAGCACTTTGTGGGCATGCTCAATACTTGATTGTTATATACCACGGTGTTAGATACCATGGTGATAGGTGCTTTAGTAGTACCGGAGACATGCACACACACACACACACACACACACACACACACACACACACACACAATTAGGGCTGTCAATTAATCGCAGTTAACTCACGCGATTAACTCAAAGAAAGTAATAGTGATTAATCGAACTGTTAAACAACAGAATTCAAAAAATTGAAATTTATTAAATATTTTGGATGTTTTTCTACATTTTCAAATATAATGATTTCTATTACAACACAGAATACAAAGTGTACAGCGCTCATTTTATATTATTTTTGATTACAAATATTTACACTGTAAAAATAATAAACAAAAGAAATCGTATATTTCAATTCACCTCATGCAAGTACTGTAGTGAATTCTCTATCCTGAAAGTGTAACTCAAAATGTAGATTTTTTTTGTTACATAACTGCACTCAAAAATAAAAAATGTAAAACTTTAGAGCCTACAAGTCCACTCAGTCCTACTTCTTGTTCAGCCAATTGCAAAGACAAATAAGTTTGTTTACATTTATGGGAGATACTGCTGCCTGCTTCTTATTTACAACGTCACTTGAAAGTGAGAACAGGGGTTTGCATGGCACTTGTGTAGCAGGCATTGCAAGGTATTTACGTGCCAGATATGCTAAATATTCATATGACCCTTCATGCTTCAGCCACCACTCCAGTGGACATGCTTCTATGCTGATGATGTTCATTAAAAAAAATAATGCATTAATTAAATTTGTGACTGAACTTCTTGGAAGAGAATTGTATGTCCCCTGCTCTGTTTTACCCGCATTCTTCCATATATTTCATGTTGTAGCAGTCTCGAATGATGACCCAGCACATGTTGTTTGATTTACAGACACTGTCACTGCAGATTTGACAAAATGTGAAGACGGTACCAATGTGCGATTTCTAAAAATAGCTACAGCATTCACCCCAACATTTAAGAATCTGAAGTGCCATCCAAAATCTGAGAGGGATGAGGTGTGGAGCATGCTTCCAGAAGTCTTAAAAGAGCAACACTCAGACACTCAGATGTGAAAACTACAGAACCTGAACCACCAAAAAAGAAAACCAACCTTCTGCTGGTGGCATCTGACTCAGATGATGAAAATGGACATGCATCGATCCACTCTGCTTTGGATCGTTACTGAGCAGAACCTGTCATAAGCATAGATGCATATCCTCTGGAATGGTGGTTGAAACATGAAGGGACATACAAATGTTTAGCATATCTGGCAAGTAAATAACTTGCGACGTCGGTTACAACAGTGCCATGTGAACTCCTGTTCTCACTTTCAGGTGATATTGTAAACAAGAAGCGGGTAGCATTATCTCCTGCAAATATAACCAAATTTGTTTGTCTGCGCGACTGGCTGACCAAGAAGTAGGGCTGAGTGGACTTGTAGGCTCTAAAGTTTTACACTGTTTTATTTTTTGTACATAATTCAACATTTGTAAGTTCAACTTTCATGATAAAGAGATTGCACTACAGTACTTATATTAGGTGAATTGAAAATACTATTTCTTTTGCTTTTTACAGTGAATTTGTAATAAAAATAAATATAAAGTGAGCACTGTACACTTTGTATTCTGTGTTGTAATTGAAATCAATATATTTGAAAATGTAGAAAACATCCAAAAATATTTAAATAAATGGCATTTTATTATTCACAGTGCAATTAATCGCGATTAATTTTTTAATCGCTTGACAGCCCATATATATATATGGACACACACACACGTTCTCCATTTATGATGCTCAACTATTATGGTGATGACACTTATAAATACTTGTAATAAGCAAATAAAAACTTGTTAGCCCAAGTATTCTTTTATACAGGCCTAAACCATGTACTCTGTTTGCACATGAAAGGCAAGAAATAATACTGCAGTACTAGGAGCAATGTCAGATTCCTCCTCTGCCTCAGACCTTAAAATGTGGCTAGTATCATTGACCTCACATGTTAAAGAAGGGAGGGTCAGAAGGAAGGAAAAATCTAGGTCCTTTTGTTTTAGTTTAAAAATATAGGAAGCTGTCTCTTTTCTGTGTTTGTTGAGCACCTATCACAATGGGGCCCTAAGTCTGATCCCATGGCATTACCATAATATATTGATTACTACTAACTTTAGGTAGTCTTGGGCACTTGTCTACGTCTGTTCTTCTTCCTGCTTCTACAGAAATAAAGCTGGGAGTGCCTTTAACATAGATTTTCAGAAGCTTGTCTGTTTTTAGATCACACAATAGCCACGGCAAGATCTACTGTTGTGTGTGTGAGAGAGAGCACCCGTGTGTGTAGGAGTTGTGACACTCTCCTTCTCATAATATACTCATAGCCTGATTTTCAGTGGTGCTGAGCACCAAGCGGTATCGTGGACGTAAATAGGAATTGTAGGGACTCAGCAACTCTGAAAATTGGGTAAACAGTGAAAGGGAAGGGAAGGGAAAGGAAGGGGAGTGGCGGAGCCAGAGTGTCCCATCTCTCCTCCTGGTCCTTTGGCAGCACTACAGGCTGACAAAGAGTGGAGGAAGTTGAGACAGGTGGAGCAAGGCACCTCAGCAGAACAATATGACTGTGTTTAAATGGCTTTCTGCTCTCTCCACAAACGATGGTCTCCTGCTCCCAACTCAAACTGCAACACAGTAGCTGGAGCAGGTTAGCCTGAGACCTGAAAGCAAAACTGGTCAGTCTGTTTTCACTATCCAAACGCCAAAGATAATTGCAAAAAGTAAATGAAGATTTTAAAACTCCTTTTGGTTTTAATTATCTACTATATAGGCTGTAATATAAGTAACCGTGTTTGTTTTTAAACACGTACATTACTTTTAACTGGACAGTATCCCTTTAACCATTTCTTTTTTAAAGTTTGGTTATATTTTGCTTAACTTTTGGGTGGAGCTTCTTGATCCTGTGCCCAGTTACATACAGCACAAAATGTTAGACTAAATTATAGGTACGTAGTATGCCAAGAAAATCAACACAGTATACTTTGCCTAGGCCCTCTCAAAGCAAACATGTACATTGTGCCATTATTAAGGTTTAGAATAGCTGGCTCTCCAAGTCATAACACTACTGTACTCTGTGAGTACCCTTAGTAGCAAAGGCACCAGCTAGCTCATGGACTGTAAGTGCCATTATGTTCTCTTTATAACATGTACAACTCACATGCTCATTTTGGTACAAAGTAATGAAAGAGGTAGGGAAAGGAAAGAAGCACAGAAGGGAAGGTGGAAACAAACTGGATATCTCAAAATGACCCTCATTATTATTCAACACAGAATGCTCACAGAGTCCTGATGTTAAGTTGCAAAGTGGGTGGAAGAGGAAACCCCTTGTCAGTAGCAGAGACAGCATCTTGAGCACTGGCAGAAGCTGCTTATCAGCACTAGTAGCTACTTGTGCTGAGCTCCTGTATTTATCTCTGCTATTCTATTTGGTTCTCCTTTTCTGGACAGTTAGAACGCCTTTATCACACGGAGCGGAACATCTAACACTGTTCTGTTACCAAGATATTGACTACCATAAGGACAAGATACTTCAGGGCAGGAAAAGACCACTTTGCCCAACCAAGTAATCTTCTTTGAGTTTATCTCCACACCACCTTCATTTATGTCAGTTTTCTTCAATCATTTCAAGGAAATATTTAGCTGTCTCAAACTGCTATGTACTAAATCCTTCCAGTAGATTTCTATTTCATAAACAGTGTCCCGTGTCTTCAGAGTAAAATATTCACATTGTTCCTATAATTTTATAATTATTATACTGTGTTCCCTGGGTTTTAAATCTTTCACAAGTGTGAACAGTATAAATCGTGTACTATAGAACTTGGCTTACTCTTCTTACACATTTTTGAAGAGATAATATGAATTACTCTGATGTCTGAATGTTGTCAGGAGAGTAAGGTTGACCTCTAAGACTTTTCCACCCCAAACAATTTGAAATTAAAATGATCCTGGCTGCCAAAAGATCCACTCCTTCCATGGCAATAATTTCCTACAGAAGAAACAGTGATCAAAACATTACATAGTACTTTTTGCAAGTATTACCATATGTGCAATATGGTACTTCTTTGGATTTACATTTTGTCTCATTTACCTCTATCAATACATTTTGGTAACCTTGTTTCCTTCTTTAAAAAATATTGCAGTCATGCTAGAAGTTGATGACACCATGGAATTTTCTGTAACGACTCTTGAATCCCTTTCCCTTGTTGATAATTTTCTTGTTCTTTAGAACCATTTGGAGATTGTGAATTAATTGTATGTCCTACCAGGTTTTTATCTGGTATGGCAATCTGGAAAATACCCATGTTTCAAGTGCTAGTGTGTCTGTTTTGATTTGTTGCTGCTGGTCATAGATTGTTTTATTTTATGTTTAATAGTCTAGGCACTCACAGAATCCAGATCTTTCTGGGCTGGAGGCACAACTTTTTATTATTTGCTGTACAGAATGTCCAAATTGTGGCACCACCAGGAATCTTGCTAGGCACTGTCCAAAGACATAATAAGAGACAGTCCCTGCTTATAGGGAAGAGTGTGAAGAGTTTACAATCTAAATGGATAAGAGAAAGGGTGGAAGTGGAAACAGAAGCACAGAGAGGTGAAGCGACTTGCTTAAGGTCACATAGGTAGGGCCCTACCAAATTCATGGCCATGAAAAATGCGTCACGGACTGTGAAATCTGGTCTCCCCCCATGAAAGCTGGTCTTTTGGTGTGTTTTTATCCTATACTATATTGATTTCATGGAGGGAGACCAATGTTTCTCAAATTGGGAGTCTTGACCCAAAAGGGAGTTGTGGGGCGGGGGAGGTGTCACAAGGTCATTTTAGAGTGGTTGCAGTATTGCCACTCTTACTTCTGCCTTCAGAGCTGGGCAGCCAGAGAGCGGCGGTTGCTGGCCAGGCACCCAGCTCTGAAGGCAGCACCCCACCAGCAGCAGCGCTTAAGTAAGGGTAGCAGCAGTATCACAACCCCCCCTATAATAACTTTGTGACCCCCCCAACTCCTTTTTGAGTCAGGACCCCTACACTTAAAACACCCTGAAATTTCATATTTAAACAGCTGAAACCATGAAATTTATGATTTTTAAAATCCTATGACCGTGAAATTAACCAAAATGGACCGTGAATTTAGTAGGGCCCTACACGTAGACGGTCAGTGGCAGAGCCAGGAAAAGAACCCAGGCTCTGTTAGAGTATATTCCCTGATTCCACATCCTTATAAATGGGTTGAAACTTTCCACTGTGGGGGACAGATTCTCTGTTACACAGTTGCAGTGGCAGAAAGGAGCCATAGAACTAGAAAATCTGGCCATCAGGAGTACCACTTGGATAGAGGGATATCCTGGGTGGTGAAGAGCTGCCAAAATGGTTCTATGCAGTACCTCTCTCAGGCTCTGGCACAGAAGGCAAGGCCATGGGAAGGGAGCATGGCCAGAGAGGTTCTGTGTTCTGGCTCTTCATGACTTCTGGCATAGCCCCTGAGGGCCATAGGAAATGAGTATGTTAAGGCAGCTGTGGGGGAGTATACCATGACACATGGAAGTACCTACAGTCCAAGGTAGAGAATTCAATAGAGTATAAGGGGGAGAAGGTGAGTATTAGAGAGTCTCAAAGCTGCTTAGGGTATTTGAGCCCCAATCAGTGTGAGGACTCCCATTGACTTTAATGGGACTCTTCCCAGCACAAAGTTAAGCACGTCTTTTGCAGGATCAAAGCCTTGGACAGCTAACTCCGATTAATTTTAATTAACTCCATTAATTAGGGTGTATCAGTCCCTTACTTGAAGAAGAGCTCTGTGTACTTCGAAAGCTTCTCTCTCTCACCAACAGAAAACAGTCCAGTAAATGATATTACATCACCCGCCTTCTCTCTCTAAATCCCTTAGGCAGCTTTGAAAATCTCAACCCTAATGTTTATAGAGTGCTTGGAAAATAGAGAGCTAAATATTATTATTATTCTCCTCCTCCTTCCTCCCCTTTTCTCATTCAGTGCTGAAGAAATTACCCTCAATCAGGTGTCTCAACGGCTTAGCAGAGGAGTGCAGGGACAGACAATCCAGGCTTTGATGCATGATAGGTGGTGCTGGTAGCACCTATTATTATTATGGTTGCCTGACACTTCCCATTAAGTTGTTTAAAATTACTTATAATTTTGCCAAATGTTAACCGTCTAAACTGAAAATCTGTATGCCAGTTATCTGCCTCAAGCCATTTTTTCCCCAGGAAAATTTCAGATCAAACAGTCCAGCTCTTCTTGAGAATGAAGCTAGGGAAAAAATACATTATTTTGTCACGTTAAAGAATTCTTGGTAACTTTTTCTTTGACAAGATCTTATGCACCCATGGTTTGGAGACTTGAAATTTGGCAGGGGAGCAACTTTTGTGTCAGGGATATGCCTTGTGAGGTCTCTGAAAATCCACTCAAATTCGGCCAAGTTATAAGTTTTTTTGGGGGGAAAATCACAGTGTGCACATGCTCAGTACAGAATTGCTAAACCTTTGCAGTTAAAAACCTTTGAGGATTCCATCTGTAGTGGGCATGCTCCAGCCTAGAGATGAGCAGGACTTTCCCTGCAATTGCAGCTCTGAGCTGCTGGGGGCTGGGCCAGGGCCAGGGCCAGCATCTGAACTGAGAACAAACAGCCTGTGCTCTCACATGGAGGAAGAAACTACCTGAGTAGAATGAATGGGGACAAGAGCTGGAGTGGGGGAGGAGGAGATGAGTAAATTGAGACAAGGAGAGCAGGAGGAAGAAACTCAAACTGGAGGTTAATGAGGGGAGGGAAGAGGGAAACTGGGACTGGAAATTGGGGATGGGAATGGGACTGGTTGGGCAAGGACACTGGGAGCTTTGTGTGTGAGTGGACTGGGAACCAGTGGGAGGGAGAGGGGAGACTGAGATTGGATGACCACTGGGGGAGGAGTCTGGGACTCAGAACTAGTGGGGTGGTGGAAAGACAGTGTGTGTGTGGGGCGGGGAAGACTGATCTGACAAGGAGCTCAGATGCAGGAGAAGAGCTGGGATTGGCTGGGCAAAGAAAATGGGAAAAGGAGCCATGGAGCAGGGAGATTAGGGCAAGGAACCGGGGGCAGGATGGAGAGGAGAGACTGAGATCAGAGGAGGAGGAGACTGGAGAGGGAGACTGGGACTAGGAGCCAGTGCACAGAATGGACAGTGAGAGTTTTTTTAAAGTGCAGTTATTCAATATTTTGTTTTCTCCTCAATATGTGGCCACATGCCACTGCTTCATTAACTATACACCTTCCAGCTTCTGTAACAAATGAACCACCTGTTCTACAGAGAGCAGTCTATTTCCCTGTACAACCCCGATTCACTCCCAAAGCGGGTCCATTCTGTGCACTAGAAGAGGCATGGATCCTGTGGGGAAAAAATTGTTTGTGCTCATGTAATTAAAGACTATCATCATGCACACGCACAAGTTTACCGAATTAAGGTTTCCTGGGTAATTCTGGCATTTCCTAACTTCTGAGTGTTTAATTTTGCAACCTCAATAATATTTGTTTAACATAGTTTGTGTTTGTGTAATATAATATATATCTAGGCAGTCAGTAGACTAGATACACAGAATTTGCTTGAAACCTAATTTATTTACAGTTATCATGGCACTATGCAGTAACATTGGTG
The DNA here is from genome assembly GCF_011386835.1 of Chrysemys picta bellii. NCBI lineage: Eukaryota > Metazoa > Chordata > Testudines > Emydidae > Chrysemys > Chrysemys picta. The sequence goes on along the minus strand of NC_088794.1, from coordinate 38,736,259 downwards.
TTGTCAAGAGTTTCTCCCCTCACCCCCATTTACCCACAGAGGCGGGGTGGGGGGAGAAGCCAATCCTTTAGTCATCAAAATCAGTGAAGCATGTGTTAACAACAGCTATGCATGTGTAGTAAATGGGTGGGTTTTTATTACTGCAGCAGTCTCATGACTAACTGACAGATGGCCTGCGTTCCTCATTGATAATACATGTGAAAGGGATCAAGAAAAAAAGAAGTTATTTGTTTTGGGTTTAACACAAAATAATATACACCAGGCCGAGCCACATACAATTTTCCTGGATTTATCCCAACTTCTTTTCTTTATAAAAAAAGCTACGATAAAGATCTCTATTTCAAAGCCTGATTTGTTGCTTTAGTTGTACCTCCAAATCTAAACCTAAATTGTACAGCCAGCAATTGCACACAAGAATTCTGGTGACCAGCTGTAGAGGAGTCACTGTTTTTTTTTTTTTTTTTTTAATGTAGCTCCTTTAATTTAACTAGGCATTTCCCCCTTCATCTAGATAAAATGAAACTGATTTACTCTATCCTGCCTCTAGCACCTGATCACAAACCCCCAATATTCAAGAGTTCCACCCTTCAGTCAGATTCAGGATGATTGAGAGATCAGGGTTTGTAAGTCAATATCTTGGATCAGTCCACCAACACTCTGGCCAGCCAGGCAGAGTATCTCTGCCTCTTCCCATTTTTCTATGCTTCCCATATTTAGTTTACTGTTTTAGCAGGGCTGGGTACCATATGATCTTAGAACCTGGCAAAAAAAATGCAGTCTGAGGTGAACGTGAAAGAGGAGAGTCACTGGCAAAGGGCCAGCCTCATTGTGAAGTCTCTGCTCCGAACAAAGGGACTGATTATTGTGGACCATCCATCCCCAAGGTGTTTTCCTGTAAATTTCCTCTGGTTAGAACTTTGCAGAAACTATAATGGAGGAAAAGAAACACCTCTTCACACACAAAGCCTGGGATTACAAAAATCCCTGTCTCCACAATTGATTGACAGAAAATTTCAAACATGGTAAAGCGAGAAGTTCTACCTCACTGCGAGCTGACTTCTCTATTGCTATTTACTTGTCCAGTATTTGGGGGGTTTGTCACCCATGACCATTGCTGCCCATTTGCGTCTGGGGCCTTTTCTACACTAGGATTTTACAGGCTCATAATTCCCAATAGGTGCAACTCCACCTGTGGCAGCTGTTGGGCTTAGAATTTTTAGATTGGTACCAGCAGTAGAACTGCACCCATTGGGAATTACAGTTCCAAATATCCAAGTGAAGACAAGACCTGCAAGGGCTGAACTCTACGGTGACTGGAGAGAAAATGTCACTAAATAACTGTATATGCAAGAAGGTGCAGTGAAGAGTGGGAGTGGCAGGGGGTGGGAAGGAGCTGGAATGAATGGTAGCTCCATAATGAAAGGATAAATGAAAACCAAAGAAACTTTTCAAGAATAGTCTTTGTTCCCATCCATGCAAGGCTAAAAGCCAGCCCCAACTTCAGATGTTCGGGGAAAGGGGCTATACACACATTCATGTGCATGCACACACAAATATCATTTCTATTATTGCTTAATAACTTTTTTATTGTAGGTCAGCCTTTTAGAGTATTTATCTTGCTTGGGGCATTTTCACTTTGGAGACACAATGTATTTATTCACTCCTTTTGCAGTACTGGACAAGGGGCAATATTTATTAGGTGTAGCTTTTGACAAAGCCTTCAGTATTGTTAATCACACCAGCTTCCTTGATATAGTAAAGCTATTAGGATTTTGTTGGGTTACGATGCAGATGTTACTAAGTAAATTACCGCCTATCTGTTTAATGGAAATCAAGTGTTGCATTAAGTGGAGTCATTTGTTGAAAGAGAGAGAGGGAGAAACCAAAGTAAACCCAAGAGTAACAGATGGTCCAAGACTTTTTTTAATAGTAACTTCCTTACTGTCTGCTTAAATATATAAATAGCATTTTTCAAACGCATATATAACACCTCTCCTAGCCACCCCCTCTACATGAGAGTGGGGGAACTATGTTTGGAGGCCAGTTCCCAGACGGCTTAAAAGCTTCTGTATAACATAGTTTCAGTATGTTTATATTGGCTGGATTGGACTGTTATGGGTTTTTATAAACTCTTCTCGGGTATTGAATGTTTTTAAAAATTAATGGAACACTGTTATGCACCAGTCCACACTGATCAATACCATCATGCGAGGCTGAAGTGGCTTTAAGAGAAAGAATGGGACTAAGTGAGAGGAAAGATGGTTTGTAGTTAAGGCATTGGATTGGGATTCAGGTGATTCAAGGTAAATTCCTGACTCTGCCAGACTTCCTGTGTGACCTTGGGCAAGTCACTTGATCTCTCTGGACCTTAGTTTTCTCTCTGTAAAATTTCAGTCTTATATATTTAGACTGTAAGACTCTCTCCTGCTATGTATTTGTACAGCACTGAGCACAGTGGGCCCTGACTTTGGGTGAGACCTTTAGCCACTATTGTATCACAAATAATAAACAACAACAAATCACTTCTCTTCACATAGTTCCACCAAGCCCAGTAATAAAATCAGTTTACGTAATAGACAGAAACTAATATCTTGGTTTGTAAAATAAAGGCGTTTGCAAAGCAATTCTGACTACGGTCTGTGTCATATTTTTATAAATGAATACAGGTCTTTGATTTGCACATACAACGATAAACTGTGGCTGTGGCACAAGCTCTGTGAATGGGCAGTGTGTTGTTATGCTGACTCGGAAGCAGTTTATGACTCTCTTGCCCTCCCCTTCCCTAGATGGAATACACCCTGCAACAGCCCTATTCCTGGCATTAAGGCTAAACCCATTCCCCACCTCTGCCTGAATGGGGGAGCATCACTGTGTTTTTCTAATCACAATGTAGTTAGCCGACACAGGAGAGTAAAGTGGGGAAGAGAGGAGATAGATTTTCCTTTTGCCTGTACTTTTCATGCAGCCGGAAAGACTCAGAACTAAAATGTTTCCTCTTGACTTTAATGCACGTTGCTCCCTGATACCAATTTCAAATTAATATAAGGATCAATGATTTTAATTCTAATGAGGTTGTTCTGTCAACAAACAAGGACACTGGGCCAAACTCAGTCCAGATGCATCTGATTTCTCTGCAGTTGCACCTTCTTACACCAGAGTCAAATTTAGCCCATTGTATTAAAATATTTATTGATTTTTTTATCTACAACAATTTAGTGCCATAAAAAAATTAAATAAAGCTGGAAGAGGGGCTTATGGTCTCTTTTATCTAGCTTTGAGGAAAAAAGCCTTTCTTGTAATTTTTTTTATAATACTTTTTTTCTGTTTTCTTTTCTGTAGGGTATCTACTCCAGACAACTGCACCACATGCTCTGTATGCAAAGTCACTGTGCATTTCCACTCCACATCAGATGTAAACGGCCTACACACAAGAATGGTGTGGGCTGAGTTTCAAGGCTTGCTTTCATCATAAGTTTATCTTTGAAATGCTAGACAAAACAGGATTTGTGTGGTTTAACGGAAGATCAGTCATCTCGATTTGCAGACCTTATATCCACTCACATCCCTACTCAAATATAAACACAAAAACAGATTCCCAGAAGAGTAGCTAATTTGAAGACTGTTTATTGGATTATTTGTTTGATCAGCTGATAAATTCCTGATGGTTCCTCCTTCAAACCTTGCTGTTCATGAGTTACCCAACAGGATTTTTTGAAAGAAATAAACACACACAGAGCTTGTTATATAATTTTTTTTCTTGAATTTCTACTTACTTTACTTTGAATCACAAGTGACAGAACTTTAAGCCTGTATGTAACAACTCATTCATTATTGCTAGTCCCAAACATTCAAAAGTTATGAGTCAGGCCCCCAAAAATCACAGAGTTGGCTTAAAACCAGGATTTTTAAAAATACATTTTGTATTTTTTATTTACCTTCTGGTTTTTGAGGCTTCAGGATAGATTTGAATTATGTTTTCCATCTTTTCTCTGCAACCATGAGGCTAGAAACTTGGGGTGAAAACCTGGCACCTCACTAAAATGACAAAACTCCCATTAACTTCAATGAGTTTAGGATTTCACCTTTGCTTTTTTTATTTTAAAACATGAAAACTGAGGCTCTCACATAATCCCATGACTCTAAGAGCCAAGGCTTTAAGAAAAACCACCAAATATTGTGAGACTTGGCAACACTGCTCATTTCTTTTGTGACCATCACGGTAGTATGTAGGCACACAACTTTTAATGAAGTATTAGTGAAAATAACATTTATTTAATAAAAATAAAATTCAATTATTCATCTTATTTATTTGTATTGCAGTAAGACCTTCAAGCCTCACTCAGTTATTGGAGGCTCATTGTGCAAGGCATGGAAAACAACTTATTACCTCAAAACTAAACATACCCAGTTTTTTTTAACCTTTCCTCATAAATTCAGATTTTCTAAGCTTTTTATCATGTTTGTTGCTCTCTTCTGTATTCTCAAATGTATCCACATCTTTCTTAAAGTCAGAATTGGACATAGTACTCTAGCTGGGACCTCACCAATGCTGAGCAGAGTGGGGCAATTACCTCCCAGGTCTTACATTATACATTCCTGTTAATACATGCCAGAACAATATTAGCTTTTTCTGCATCACATTGTTGACTCATATTCAATTTATGTTCCACTCTAACCCCCAGATCCTTTTCAGCAATACTACCTATTACCTAGCCAGTTATGTCCCATTTTGTAGTTGTGCATTTGATTTTTCCTGCTAAAGTGTAATACTTTGCACTTGTCTTTGTCGTCTTTGCACTTGTACTTTGCACTTGTTGTCTTTGTTGATTTCAAACCAATTCTCCAATTTATCGAGATAATTTTGAATTCTACTCCTGTCCTCCAAAGTGCTTGCAACTCCTCTGAATTTGGTGTCATCTGCAAATTTTATGTGAAAGGGAGATGTGATTTTAGTCCTGTTTATAGAAAACAGGTAACTCACATCACATAATACAGCACCAAAACTGCTACCCTATTCTTGTACCCCAGTCTCTGGACAGAGGCCAAAGATTGAAGGGGTAGTGATTAATCTCTTATACAGCTATTTTTTTTTAAAACTCCTCATTCGTCCTGTGTGTGATTGCAAAAAAACTGTATAGTGGATCAGTCAATACTTGCTAGTAGCTGTATCGGTATTATTGATTTGATAGGACTTTCTAAATTGAGGTTCCAAACAGATCATTTTTAGTTATATTTCTGGGCAGCTAGAAGACAGATTGTCAGATCTATATCTGCATACTGCAGGATGCCAATATTTAATAGGTGCCTGAACTGGCTAGTACAAACACAGATGCAACTTGCAAAATGCTGAACACTTCCTTCTGTGCCTCTCTTTGCTGACCAGGAAAATAGAAGCCATGGCATTTTTAAAAAAAATATGAATTATTACAGTATTAACATCAACTTTTCAGCATTAATATTCAATTAAAAATAACTTCAACATTTGCTCTATTGCTGCTGCATACCAGTGTGAAAAACAGCCATAGTCTGCCTAGCAGGTTCAAAGACTTGCCTTTTAAGTGTGTGCTGCTTTTTATGGTACAGCAGGAAGTAGAGTAAACATTCCCAAAAGGAGTACAGGGTGCTGTGTTGCTGCACATTTAAAAGGCACTATGAATGGCTATGTGTTAAGGATGGCAGACATTTCAAGGAAAACGGAAAGGTGAGCAACATGTGAAGGATTCTTTTCAGGTGTACAGTTGTCAACATTAAAACCAGCATTTGCCAATAGCTTGAGGAGTATCTGAGATAACAGAGTTTTCTCCTGTATTTAAAATGGGAAATTACTGTATTAGATGCATGGAATAGTACCTTTTGGGAAATGTGGTCTTTTTTAATGATGATCATTGTCAGAACATATTGGCTTAGAAAAATGACTCTCTCTCAGACAAGCACCCAATATGAAAAAAATTACTGCATATCACTTCCTCACATGCTAGCCCTACAAGCCTTATTATTTCCTATATGACTCTGCCCTGCAGACTCTGAAGGCATGAATCATACCCACACAGGAGCATATGGGAATCAATATCAAATGCTGCTAACTTTTGTTTGTGAACTGGCATTACAAAGAATGGAGATGAAGGTATTAATGGAAATAATCTTGTGCAGATGAATAGAGGAACATCTATGGTTTCTTGCTATAAATGTATCCGATAAAAACAAAGAAGAAAGAGACTCTTCTATACACATGGCATTAGTGGTATTAACTTACCTAGTAACACTAAAAATAAAATAAAATAAACAGTACAAGTTCTGCTCAGGTTGATTTCATCATATACACTAAAGGAAACAGTTTTCCTCTTCTGGACTTTTTTTTTTCTTTTGCTATTTACACATCTTGACTGTGGCCACTTTCAATGTCCAACATCAGTGTGCACAGCCAGAGGCTCTAATACTGAGAGAAAGACACACAGGCTCAGTGAAGTACTTTCATGGATAATTTATCACAACCCACATACATTACTGAGCAAGCTGGGATCACACAATACAGTGGAAAAATCGAATTTCAATATTATCTAACTATAAAAGGGTTCAGTGATTCAGCTCTCTCTGATCAGGGAAGATTCAAATTTTGGATCATCATGACTGTATTATGTGGTGATTAAAGGCCTGCTTCAAAGCCCATCAAGTCAAGGGAAAGACTCCGATTGACTTTAATGGACTTTGGCACAGGTCCTAAATCTTTTTGCACTGGATATATACTTGGATTTTGTATTACCAGCGGCATGATTTATCATTTACCTTGTGATACTATAAAACATCAACTTTAATAAATGCCCACTGGATGGTCTGCTTAGGGGAATTTGGTGCAAGAGCAGTTGGAATTGAATAAAACTATATAGAAATTTGAGCATAAGCCTATTAATCGTGGTATCAAAATAGAAACTATTCAGTAATAAGAGAGTTTGGAAAAGAAACTATGTTAAGGGCTGATTAGTGTGTTATGTATTGGGCGGGATGTGTGTAGGGGGGAAGATTTCATCTTTGGAAAATAGGAGGGGACAGATGGGGGATGTTGACTCCGCTGATTAGTTCAGTGTCTAATTTCTGTCCATTGATGCCAGAGAGGAATGAAACACTCTAAACATAAAAAAAGGCAAACAAAAATATCCCCCACCTTTTGAATTAAGTATGATGAATGATCTGAACCTAAAGCAAGCTTTCGATGGAAAAACTAGAGTTTAGCAAAGAATGATAGTTCCAGGGATTTCCTCATCACTGGATTGTTTCACGTGATGTTAAATGTTTGCAGTGACGAAGCACAGGAAACAAAAGTTGTTCGTTTTGAATTTATTTTAAGAGTGGGGAATGATGGAATATGTTCTCGGAATTATATTATTTAACATTTAAAATTGTATAGATACCCTGTCTTTGGAAGTAAGAAAATATTGTCAGCATTTGGGCCTGATCCTTTGACATGCTGCATATTCACAACCTCTGGTGCCCAGCACCTGACAGGATTGGCCGCTTGATGTGCAAGAGATGCTTCATGCAGAAAACATTTTTTTAAGTGCTACTACTGTAAGTGCATAATAGCAGCATGGGGTAATGATTATGTTGATAATACTATACAGACTTCTATAGTGTGTTTTTTACAAGTGTCCAAAAGGATCTTCCAAACATTCAATAGTTAAACCTTGCAGCACCCCTGTGAGGTAGATATAGGATAATGCATCATTTACCACTGAAAAGCAGCTACCACTGGGGTAAAACCCAGCAGCTATTTATTAGTGCACAGCAAAATTATAAAACAGTTTAGGGCAGGAAGTGAGGGGAAAATTGCATCAAATTTCAAACACAGTGAAAACACAGTAGGAAGACTCTAATATACCAGAGTTCAAATTTACCCAGGACACGAAGTACACTTGTATTATTACGAAAGGGCACATACATTCTAGAATGATGAAAAGTGGCCAGGACTTTAATTTTACATCCTGTTCAAAAAGGCACTAAGAGGATTTTTTTTTAAAAGCATATTCTGTCTTAAATATGTAATCAAATCCTTGCAGATTACATATTTTATCAGTTAGATACCTCTCACAGTATGTAACTACAGAAATTCATATTCCTTATCCAGTCTAGCAGGCTTTTAAACAGTAACAGATGTAAAAACCCAAAGTTAAGTATGAAATCTGCATAACGGGGAACTATTTGATGAAGGGCCAAACAGCAAAATCCAGGCAAAGGAAAAATAGTAGCAGTCAGCAACTGGATCTTAGGTTCCATCCATATTAAGGATCAAACTGAGTGAAGGAACCAGGCTTAAAGCTAGAAACTGGTTTAGCTGGAACTAATACATCTAGTATGGATCATTTCTAAACTGGTGGTCAAAACACAGTAGAAACCAATTTAGCCAGAGCAGCATTTAGACAAATTTTAAATATGATTTTCAGACTCAGTTTAAAGCCCAGTGCACAGAAGGCCGTTGAAGTACCACTGCTCTCGAATGTAAGTAAATTCCATACTTAGCTAACGTATTGAGAGCAGGTCATGTACTTGCAATATATTCTTCATAGGGAATCTATACAGTCAAACACCTTTTTAGAGAACTAGGCATTATAAAATGAAGGAGAATGGGAGACATGGTTCCAATTTGTACAGAAGTGCATATCACCACCACCCAGGGGTCAAAATACTTCTGCACGTTTGTCAATTGGGTAGTAACACGTAGGAACAACTTCTCAAAGAGTTTTACCTTTAAGAAACAGTTCTGTTTTCCATCATACCAATGGGCAGATGAATAAACCACTGTATGATTATTTTTATTAAGAGAATTTATAAATATTTCAAGGATTATAAACTACTTCCCACGATAAATTTATTTTCAATTTGACTTGTGCATCTACATTTTCAAAAATACATGTGCAAACAGAGTGCACACTTAGGAAGCATACTCATTTGCGTGATTAGCATGCCCACTTTTGAGTGTGTTGTGTGGTTCCCTAAAACAAGGCTTCCACTTATTTACGGCAGTTCCCATTTAAGTCTTTACAACTTTATTTTTAGAAATAGATAACAGTACCATGTTATTCACAGTATTCTTTATACTTTTAAAAGGTGGTGTAAAGATTTTAATGGGGACCATGCAAACTACTCAACGGTATTGATGATTTCAGTGAAATCAATTATTCATGTTTGCACAGAGAAGTGTACACCCAGAAAACTGCTTTGGATTATAGTAGTGATTCTTAAGAAAGCAGAATCTAATTTTACCATAGCAATGATTACAGCAAAGATCTTATGTGGGAGAAGTCTATTTTAATTTCTCGTGAACATGGATTGTGATATTCTGCTCTTCACACAGACAGAAGTTTTATTGACCTCAGTGGGAGTTTTGGCACATAGGTAGAGCAGAATATCAGAATCCAGGACTGCTAAATTTTGCCCAAACTCTATGATCCATCTGATCTTCCAGGATAACATGTTTTGACATCAAAATATCTATGGGAAGTTAAGGAATGTGTCCACCTGTAACCAAAAAAATTAAAATAAAATACAAAAAATGAAGATTGGGCATACCATATCTAAAATAATGATTAGAAAGTGGTTGGATGGGATTATATTAATTTTAGTATCAGCAATTGTCATGACAGTCACAAGACAAAAAAGTCACATTGTGGAGAGAAGAAAGGATCTGTGACAAATAAAGGTTTCTGAGTGTGCTGTAGACTTTCTCCTGCATAAGACTCAACATACTCTGAGAGTTAAACCATTGGCATGTGGTGTGCTCTGCAGTTCGATCAACAGTGGCACATAAAACAGCTGTGCAGATCTGGAAAACTGCTTTTGATTTTGCATTTGGTAGCCAGCCAGCAGCCGCCAGATTTCATGGGTTGGGGGTTGGATGTCAGGGGGGCTGGACATTCACAGATGTTATAGGATGAAAAGAAAGGTCTGGCCACTGCAAATAAATTGATTTGTTCTTGTTACATTCCTGCTCAGCCACATCCTCTGAGGTGCAAGTTAGAGGAACAGATGGGCAGGGTGTGGTTCTTGATTTAGCTTCATCTTTCAAAGAACATGGCACTCGACACTGATTCTTATGCAGCAGAGAACAATGGCTGAACTAAAATGTGTTCTGACTACATACTGGATAGTGAGTGTTGTAGCTCTTATTATAGGCCACTCAGGCAGTGACGCCCATAGTTAAGATTGGCCGATGCTATTATAAGACTGTGTTTTCAGTTGCCTGTAACTTTGACAAATTTAAAGTGTTTGGGGTGAATTTTATTTTTTAACCTTTTCTTCTTTAATTTGACCCCCTTGTGCATATGCATTATGATACATATGATCACATACTATATTTTCCACAGGACCCTGCCTCATTCAGTCCACAGATATATGGGTGATGTTTTATACAGAAATATTAAGAGGCGTTTGTTTTCCCCTTCAAGATCTAATGAGAAGTGGCAAATTCCACCACAGGAAGAAAAAATGTTCCTCTTTCAGTGGAAACAAAGGTGTGTTTCATGTGAAAATTAAAAGGCAGTTTTTGCTGGCAGGAACCACCCTCCCCCCAAACTGTTCCTAATTTCTAGAAATTAGGTGTATTTGGGGGGGATGCATGAAAATTCAGAATTTTTCCGAGAGGGCAGAATTTTTCTATAACACGCCATGCTTGTTGGAAAAAATAGTGACGTTTAACTCTGGATAAAAACCACTTATTAATAAAACATGAAATTTTTCTCTTTCACATATCATTGTTTGTGAAGTGGCCACTGCTAGCCATGATACGTGTAGCTCTAGAACAGATTTGCTTCTGTCACTATTACAGACAAGTGTAAATGCTTTGCCAACAGTGATGGGAAGGCCTAGAAAGTTCCAATAATGAAGGAAGTGGTTTGTAAGGTGAGGAGGAGCTTTGAAAAAAGCAAGCTACCTGGGGTGAAATCCTGGCCCTGCTGAAGTCTATTGGAGTTTTGCCATTGATTTCAATGGGGCAATGATGTCACCCCTGATCCTTCGGCTAGTGTTATGCCATGTGCAAGTAGTAACTTTGAATAACTGTTCTGCTGGTAGTGACTGATAAATGGATGCATCTGAAATGCCTTGGTCCCTTCCTGCTGGAGCAAAGAAGCTGGAAACCAGCCCCTAAGAATTTGCTTGGCATGAGGAATCTTCATTTGGGGTAGAGCCAGTTTATATGCCACTCCCTGTTCATGGCCAGATCAGGAGTGTGTGAGCAAGCTATGCTGGAGGGGATAGTCAGTTTATATGCCCAGCTGGAGGACAGCCTATAGGGACCATTGGAACAACCTGAGAATCAGAGAGCTGTAACAAGCTTCGCAACAGCCCTACACCAGCCATTGCCTCCACTGTGCTCGGGTGCAGCAGAGAATCTGGGTCTGAATCTCTTTATAAAAGCATTTTAGTTACCTATGAAACAGATGTATTAGATGGAGTGTTTATTCGCCCTACGTAGGAAATATCACATTTCCCCTGTCATACTGCGTAAATATGAATATATAGTACGATAGTAAATGAAACAATGAATTCACACTACTGGGGCTCTTTTGGGTAACGCTGATCACTCATTTGGCTCCTGAACCACTGAGGTCTGAGTATCACGGTTTAAATAATTCATTACTATTTGTCCATCCTTACAAATCAGTACACCTTGAATTTATGACTGTTATATCAAGTCATAGAAGTATAAAAACACTGCCTATTTAATTTTGGTATATCTGGGTTAAATTTTAGCCTTGTTTTTAAGCATCAGATGCTAGTTTCTTTGTAGTTTATTAGGTCATCTCTGGTTTCAGAGATGCACATTATCTAATCAATACAGCTAGTCCTATGTACAAAAACTTTATCTGAAAGTAGCTGTGAGACAAAAAAAAAAAAAAGACATTTCATTTGGACAGTGCAAATATTCTGTTAAATACAGTAGTATCTATGTCAATACATTGACTATGGTGAAATCAAATTTCTACTGCAGCTGCAGAAGGTCTAAAGTTACTTTTTGTTACTTTAGTCTTTGAGATTGTCTTCTGCTTTTCTCTTAAGCAAATGCTAAATAAGATGCTGAAGACAGATTTCAAAACAAAATGGAATCCTTACAGAATACTGTCTAAAAAAATAAAGATCCAGGGTAAAATTTTCAAAAGCTTCTACGGAGCCTAAGTCACTTTTGAAAATAGGACAAAGGTTCCGAAGTCTTACTGACTTTCAGTGAAACAGAACTCTGAAACAGAACAAAGGCACAAGTGGTAACTTTAATTTTCAACAAGAGTTAGGCACCTGCCATTTGTGCCTCTGATAATCTCCCCTTATGTGCCTAAGTCACTTTTGAAAAGGGCACTTAGTCTTCTATGTCATTTAGGTGCTTTTGAAAATTTTATTCCAACTGTAACATAAGACCAATATATTTAGGTTTCTATTGGTTAATAACTTAGTGCAAGTTAGTAACTTAATTAGTTAATAACATAGTAAAAGCATCCAGATTGATTAACTTAGATTGGTTAATAATTAAATCACACAGTGTTTTAATATCATGTGCTGCAAAGAGCTGCAGGGGACATTTTAAAGAGTCACTTGTGGCTTGTGAGCCTCAGTCTGAGTATCACTGATTTAGCAAGTGGATTTCTGTTCCCTGAACCAGCTACAACTCAAAATCCTTTTATTGTACATTCCCAAACACCAGCACACAGAATCTACTTTATCTTTTGGTCAAAAGCTAGTTGCCAAGGTGAGAAACGTTCAACATTTGTCACGTTCAACATTTTTAATCTGCCTCAAGGATACAACATACGGTAAGTAGAATGGCAGCTTTTTGAGAAATGAGCTCCATTTGTGTGTATAATTTCCAAGTACAGACCCTTGTATGAGCACTGCACAGCACCTAAATGTGCAAAACCTGTTTGGGTGCCTATGCAACCTTACACTCCCTTACCATTGCTTAGTACGCATCTCTTCATGCATCATCTGTGAATCCGACCCCTAACTCTTCAATCTATATATTTTCTTTAAAACACCACATACTAACACTATGTAGAAGCAACTCTCTGAGCATGATCATTTACATGTATGTGGTGCATGATGGAGAACTATGTGAGAAACAAACAAGTCATTGGTGAATCTCCACAGATTAGGTGTTGCCTAAGCAACCTGGAAGTTTGGATGCCTTGACCAAACCTCGTTGGTCTGCAAAAGTGGACTGGAAATTAAAGCAAAACCAAGTTCTCTCATGAGATAATTAGTCTATCTTGTTCCCAGTTGTGCTAGAAGTATCATGAGAGCTTCTTTTCTGAAGATACGTCACAAATTGTACTTCCAGTCTTAACCAAACCAGCAAACTGAACAAGTAAGTGAAAATAATCATAAATTAAAAGAACCCTTGCAAACCTTAAAAAAAAATTACTATGAAAGATGGGTGAAGGCTCCAATCAATAATTCTTTTAACTCTCTGTCTATCCTTAAAACAAACATAGGCAATTCTATATTTCTGAATTTGACATAAATCTCTACCTTTCTGTCTAGCTCATCATGTGCAGCTAGCATTGAAATAAAGGGCTGCAGCAAAGCACTTAACTGTTAATTTGAGATTATAGAACAGCTTTTTCTCCCCTAGCTTGATGTCACTTGAAAGGAAAAACTCCATTTGTCATAAAGAATGAAAACCAGGACAGAACAACATTTGCTCCCTCTCTCTCTAAGGAATAGTAGGTGGAGTTATATAAACAACAGAGCAATCAATGATCAAAGAGAAATCTTGGGACTGTAATATACCAGAGTATTAAAGGAACAGGGCCTTTTATCTATCATGGAGGAAGGAAGGAAGTAGAGCATTGAGACATATGTAATACATACCATTAAAAATCAAAAACAAAGTGAGTAACAAAAGAGACTGAGATCAATTAAAAAGTCTGATTTCTTCATCTGTGCTGTTAAAACGATCATGAAGAAAATGCAACTTTCAGTGTTAAAATTATTTTCCATCACTTGGAAAAGCCAGGTATGTTACTCCATTTTAAGCCATATGTTTTTCCTGAATACTATGAAACACAGCGCTGTTCAGTAATGGACCATTTCCATCCACTACCACTACTAACTCAGGCCTACCTTGTCTTCCACTCTGTTCAGCCTTGCACCAATCGTGTTAGTCCCTCGGTCTTTGCTTTTTTCTGTGGAGCAAGGCATATTTTCAAATGAATACTCAGTGTTATAACAATATAGCATTAAGCCACAACATGGTGTGTTTAACTAGCCCGCCAGTGCAGAATAATTGAACACCTTTGCTAGGATGATTAGTTTTATTTCATAAAACTAGCTTTTGTTTCTTTTATAGCATTAGCCCAAGCCAAGGTTTTTAATAGCTCTTTAGTCTAGAGCACTTTCAACCTTCATTTTATGCTTTAAACCGAGAGAATTAAACGGTTCCTAATTTAGTTTATGTTTCTAATTCCAGTTGAAAAAACAACCTGGCACAATGTAAAGCTCTACAGCCACCTTGATAATGTTCATGGATGATGTTTTATCTGAATTTTTTTTAGAAATTTAAAACTGGAAATGACATTAACAAATAGCTCTCAGTGGCCAATCAGATGATATCTATCTATGTGCAACCACATCTCAAAACAAATAAATACTATTAATACTTTGCACTTCTATTATGATTTCCATTCAAAGCTCTATATGAATATTGTTGATTTCAGCTCCACAACACCCCTCTGAATATAATCCCCATTTTAAGGCTGAAGTAACTGAGTCAATATTTTCAAAAACTGGATACCTAATATCAGGTGACTACATAAAAATCACCCAGTTTTCAGAGGTGCTAGAGGCTAAATATGAATTCAGGTGCCTAACTGCAGGCTGGTACTCGCTGACAATTTTTGAATTTTTGATAAGTAATTAAAAGTATTTTTCATCGATATTTTCACAAAAATATGTTCTAATCAACTTTATTCCAGACACCACTCTTACATTTTGAGGTTTAATTCTAGCCTGTTATTTAGTGTAGTATAATGATTAAAGCAGGGGGTGAGGAGTCAGGACTTCTGATTTATGGTGCTGCCTTGGGCAAGTCCATTAAACCTTTCTATGCTTCAGCTCCCACATGTGTAAAATAAAGAAAGATATATCACACATCACCATAGTACCTGAGCACCTTACAAATTCTTGTGGTTCTTAGTCATATACTTATGGAGCAGACATTTTTTAATTCAAACATGTCACTGATTACAGGAATTAAAATGTATTATCTCACCTGAGACAGAAATAAAAAGAGATGGCTTCCCTATAGATTGGTCCAACCTGTAAACAGAAAGAAATGATATTGTTCATAACAGAAGATAACTCTTCTTCAGATTTAAACAACAGAATATTCACTTGCTTTGGTTGAAAAACCTCTTCTTCACATAATAGGTTGCAATGTTCAAGTAATTCTGCTTTGCAGTACAAATGAACAACATCATTTGATTCAAAGTTGGCCTTGGTAGTTAAGAAAATATCAGCCCTATATGGATGTCTTAGTGCTTTAGCTATTTTATAGATTCTAGCAATGACCACTGCTTTTCATGGTGATCAGTATTGTCTCAGTTTCCTGATGCTTGCTTTGTTGTATCCATCTGTAGTATCTTTTCTTAGATGATAAGATCCTTGGGGCAGGCACTGTCTTTTTATTCTGTTTGTGTAGTGCCTAGCACAGTGGGGATACTGGTCTACAGTTGGGGTCTGTACCCACTAAAGTAATACAAATAACCAGGCTCTGATCAATGGTTCTTAATGATTTAATTTTTTTAAAAATTCTCAAAATAGAAACCTTCACTGTGAATTACATCAAACAGTATTTCTCTAATTGTGCAGTCCTAAGTGCCATTTACAATCCTTTAAATCTTCTCCTCCCCACCCGTCTGCACTGCTTATTAGAATCCTCTTCAAAGACATTTACCATTTAGGATAGTGAACTTTATGCCATACCTTCTTTGCAACTCTTTGATTCGTACCATCAAGTTGAGATGACCCTGAGAATACTGTTCAATAACATCTCGTACATCATAAGGTTTTCTAGCTTGCTGCAAAACAAAAACAAAACGTGAAGAGCCTGACAAATACCACAGCAAACACAAAGACAGGCCAGTGATTTGCCTCAATAACAGATTATTCAAACAACCCACACTGATGATTTTCTACCCTATTACATGCATGAACGAATATTAAAACTTTCCAGTTTTTTTGTTTTGTTTTTTTTTTTACCATGCACAGGACCTTACAAATTTATTGTGGTTCATGAAAATCTCTGTTTTTCTCTCTCTCTCCTTCCGTCTCCATACTGTAGGGATATGTACTTTTGGACAGGCTAATGAGGAATTGAGAGGTCAAAGAAGAGTATTTGCATTTTGCTCTGAGGTTTGTGGTTATCTTGGGCTGTTCTGGAAGTAAGCTTCATGGTAATAGGCCAGTTGCCATAAACTCTGTCTCTTGCACACACAGATTTCACTCTTCTGAGCCAGTAACCAGAAGGCCAGCAATTTCACATCAGCCCATGCTAAAAGTACTGAGCCACTGGTATCACCGAGGCCTGCCCCTTGACATGTGACAAGTAACCTTAACATCAGCCCAGTGTGTTAATGTTGCTATACCAGTTGTACGGAGCACTGTGCCTTGACATCAGCCTAGCAAGCAACATAGGTCGAACTAGAGACCTCCCTGAAATCTGGGCCTTCGCATCAACCCAGTATTCTAGATTAGCTGTTGCATAAACACTCCTTTAGGTCTGTAAGCAGACAAACACAGAAAACAAGATGTGCTGTGCAAGTAATCTTGACACAAGTCCAGCAATATATATTCATAGATTCCAAGACCAGATGGGACCACTGTGATCATCTTGCCTCCTATATGACATACAACGTGGGACTACCCCCAAAATAAGGCCTAGTGGATATCGTTTAGAAAAACATCCAATTATGATATAACAATTTTCAGTGATGGAGAATCCACCACAGCCCTTGGTAAATTATTCCAATGGTTAATTACCTCCACTGTTAAAAATGTATGCCTTATTTCCAGTCTGAAATCATCTAGCTTCAACTTCCAGCTACTGGGTCATGTTATACCTTTCTCTGCTAGACTGATGAGCCCATTATTAAATATTTGTTCCCCATGTAGGTACTTATAGACTGTAATTAAGTCACCCATTAACTTTCTGTTTGTTAAACTCAATAGATTGAGCTCCTGGAGCCTAGCAATATAAGGCATTTTTCTCTAATCCTTTAATCATTCTCGTGGCTCTTCTCTGAACCCTCTCCAATTTATCAACAATCTTCTTGAATTATTGACACCAGAATGGACACAGTATTTCAGCACCCATCACACCAGTTCCAAATACAGAGGTGAAATAACCTCTCTATTCCTACTTAAGATTCCCCTGTTTACACATCCAAGAATTGCATTAGCCCTTTTGGCCACATCATCACACTGGATATCATGTTCAGCTGATTATCCCCCACAATCCCTAAATCTTTTTCAGAGTCACTGCTTCCCAGGATAGAGTCCCCCAGTGTATAAGTATGGCCTACATTCTTTGTTCCTAGATGTACACATTTATATTTAGCTGTATTAAAACACATATTGTTTGCTTGCGCCCTGTTTACCAAGTGAACCAGATTGCTCTATATCAGTGACTCGTCCTGTTCATTATTTACCAATTCCCCCAATTTTTGTGTCATCTGCAAACTTTATCAGTGATGATTTTATGTTTTCTTCCAGGTCATTGATAAAAATGTTAAACAGGGTAGGCCCAAGAACCAATCTCTGCAGGACCTTAATAGAAACATACCCACTCAATGACTGCCCATTTATGATTACATTTTGAGAACTATCAGTTAGCCAGCTTTAGAACTATTGAATGTATGCCATGTTAATTTTATATCTTTTTATTTTTTTAATCAAAATGTCATGTGTTACCAGAATTCTAAATATATTACATCAACACTATCATCTTTATCATCCAAATTTATAATCTACCAAAAAAAAAAGATATCAAGTTAGTTTGACAGGATTTATTTTCCATAAGCCCATTTTGATTGGCATTCATTATATTACCCTCCCTTAATTCTTTATTAATCGAGTCCTGTATCAGCCACTCCATTATCTTGCCCAGGATCAATGTCAGGCTGACAAGCCTATGATTACCTGAATCATCCTGTCTACCCTTTTTTAATATTGGCACAACATCAGCTTTCTTCCAGTGTTCTGGAACTTCCCCCATGTTCCAAGACTTAATGAAAATGAAATGGATGTTGTCTCCACACATATGGAGGCAATACCCATGGAATACATTCATTTATTCTGCTCCTTTTGGGCACTTCATCTGCCTTCTAACCACTAATTCTTTTCCCCTGGGGTTTATTCCAAACCCGCGTTCCCCTTTACACTGCTGCCATTTGACTGTATCAATATCAAAAGCCTGCTAATTTAAATTTCTGCAGTACTTTCAGTATGAAGAGACGGGCTCTCATGATTCAGCAATATTACCCCACATTGTCATAAAGTCATTCTCCTTAATAGTATTAGTAATGTGGCCTGGGCTTGTGTGAAATATTTCTTCTCTATATACACATTAGGCAGTTCTGGTTTTCAAGCTTGTTTACCATGTATACATTTTCTGTTAGGCTGCATAACACAGCCTTTACTGTTTCTATCAAGCGAGAATCCAACAGGCTTACCCTTGGGAATCAGACCCAAGGCATGTGCATAGAATAGGGAAACAATGGTAGAGTTTATTCTTTTAAAAGTTGCAGTTTAAATACATCCATTTTCAAAGCTTCTGGTAAGATTTATTAGTAATGGTGAAGTTCCGCAACTCTTAAATAGTTCTCAAAAGTTCCAGTCTGCTGCGACACAATGAACAAATCCCCTGGTAAAAGAAACATGGTTGCACTAATCTATAAAGAGTTACTACAGTGATGAATGCTGGAGGAATGCCTATAAATAAATAATGCATTAAAATAAAATAAACCCTCACTGATATGTTTCATATTCCAATTCAGTATTTTCCAAACTTTTGAAAGCTGATCCTCTTTCAGAAAAATGAAATCAGTTGTGCTCTCCCTGCCAACACACATACACTTTCCATGTGTTGTTAAAGGCTACATCTCTTAATGTACAAAACTGCCACACACCTCCAGTTAGTCCTCCATACACCCCCTTCTGGTGAAATAGTGGCATAGATCTTCCTCTCCTTTCCTATGTGCTTTGATCAGCAATGAAATAATTTATAATGTTGACTTTTAAAGTATCATTGCTAGCATCTGACTTAGCACCCATTCAAATGAATGGGGCAATACACACTTTAGAGCTATTGTTTCAGGCTCTCTGCAAACTCAGGCTAACACCTCTGCTTTGGTTATGTTCATTTCAGATTCTGAAAGCTTTCCTCACACCCTAACACCAAAGACTTCATTTTTAAACCACAGGAAAGCTTAAGACAATTTTCAGTCCCCCAGCTGGTACTTTGGGTCCTCTTAGAAGAGTACAAAGCACATTTCGGGGGGACACTACCCTAATTACTACCAACCTGTTTTGGAGAAAATTGACTCAGCTTGTTCTCAGCCATCAAATAAGAACACAGTATTTTAATACAATGGTACACCCAATGTGTACAGCCTTCTTGAGGACCATCACAACAGCCTTCTTAAAGAAGAAATACACTCAAACAGCTGAAGTTTTTAAGAGCTGATATTGGAAATAGAGTGACCTTTTCTGGAGAGAGAACTGATTTCCAGACTTCTCAAGTGTCTCTCAGGTGCAAGTTTTGCTACAGAACAGTTCTTAGGTTTTCTCTGCTGCAATTCACCCCTATGCAGAGGGCAGCACAAGGCCTATGCACTGATTCAGTTCTACTTAAGCTCTAGTTGGCGGGTTTAAGGGAGACTTAAGTGCTGTATAGGGCTTGGGCTGGACTGCTAGTCAGGGGCAGAAGTTCACCCTTAAGTACTTTTAGCTGTCTTCAGAGTCAGACACCTTCAGCAGACTCATGTTCTACTTCTAACAGGTTTAGCAGTTTCCCTTACCCTCTTGAATTTTTTCTCTCTTAGCCCATAAACTTATCAAATTACTAGAGTTAATCACCTCATTTTTAATTCTCTCTCTTAACATATTTACTTTTTTCAGTTCAATCACATCTTTAAGGGAATTGTAGTTCAGTCCGTCAGATACCCCAAAGCAAATCACAAACTCATGTAGCTTTGGGTCACTTCAGAATTGTGGAAGTAGCAGGGATGAGTATATTGACATATACATCTGAGCATGGACAGAGGGATGGAAGAATTCCCAGGAAACCTGACTCTTTTAAAAAAAAATCCTTTAGTTAGGATACATCTACGTTGCAATAAAGACACACAGCATGGCCGTGACTGGGCCAGGTCAGCTGACTTGGGCTGGACTAAAATTTGTAGTGTAGATGTTTGGACTCAGTCAGGGAGAGGGGGTGTGTGTATGTGTGTCAGAGCCTGGATGCTAGTCTGAGCTTGAGCACCTACACTGCAATTTTCAGCCCAGCAGGCCAAGCCCTGCAAGCCCGAGTCAATTGACCTGGACTCTGAGACTTGGTGCCAAGGGCTTTTTATTGTAGTGTAGACGTACCCTTAGATTCCACAAAGAAAGGGGCAAGTTCCTCAGCTGGTATAAATTCGTGTACCACCAATTTGCAATAGCCAATAATCTTGCCCATGGACTGATATTGTGAGACTATCAAAAAAACTGAATACACGTCTATGACCTTACATAATAGAGTCTAGTAAAATAAGGCTGAAAACTATAAACTCAGAACTACTTAGCTACAAGACAATCCTAATTTAACAGAAATGAAAACAATAGGTCTGGTGTTGCATTCCTTGCACTCACAGGGATGGGATATGGAGGCCTGATAACAAAATGAGTAGGTATGTTATAGTCTGCTTTTTAAGTTACCCTGCTGCTTCTCTCAGCTAAGGAATAGTAAAGTTGGAGGCCTGGAGAGCTTAGATAGTGTGCATAAAGTTAAGGTGCATTACTAGGTAGGAATGTATATTTAACAGTCAGAGCTGATTATCTTGTGCTTACTTTATCTAATTAGGATGGGCATGTGAAAAATTGACACAGTAAATGATCTTTCAGGAGGAAATACTTATCATGATTATAACTTAGTACTTGGAAGGTTTGTTAGCCTGGTTGACCAAAGGGAATTTGCAAGTTGGAATAGAATAACCAGGCCCTACAGTATTGGAAAAGCAAATATATAAGCCAGTTCCAATAGCTTTCAATGACATTGCCTGTTTCATCCCTTTGCTAATTAGGAGCATTACTGATGATGATGATATTCTAAATGGGTTACTGCGACAGAATACACCCTGTATTTACACCCAACACAGTACTGTAATAATCTTTGTACAAAGTATGCTTTGTAAGGTATCATTTGAAAACTCATAATTTGCTGGTCAGCATTGTCCTGGTAAAATGTGTGTGACAACATCGTGAAGTTATAAGATTTCCCTCCATGATATTATTAACACATGTTCCACAGCCCTGTCCAAACAGAACTTGGCAAACAGGTCTGTCCTAAACAAAGGGATATGTGCGCTGCTTAATTTGCATTTGAGCAGTAAACAGAGTCACCCAGAAGGAAAGGAAGACAAAGGAAGTTCAAACAGGTGAAAAAAACCTTCAGGAAATATCCTTCCACAAACACTTTGCATCCTGGGTCTCAGCTGGAAATGTTTTTCAAAAGGGGGACTGAAGCTATAAAAAAGAGGGGGGAAAACCCCCAGGCACCTCCCTGCCTATCACATTCACTGCACTTGAAGAGACAAAGGAAGCAGGCACTGGACTCTGGGGGAAGGGTCCTGACCTGAGAGTTTGGTCAGTAAGTAATCTGCTGGAGCTTGTACTGAGAAATTTTGCTTCAGTCTAATAGGTTTGTTAAGTGAGGCATTAGTGAAATCTTCTCTTTATTTTTCCTCTAACCATTTCTGACTTTTATGCCTCATTGCTTGTTCTCACTTAAAATCTCTCTCTTTGTAGTTAATAAACTTGTTTTCCTGTTTTATCTAATCAGGTGTGTTCAAGTTGAAGTGTCTGGATAACTGCATTTGGGGTAACAAGTTGTGGGCATATTATTCCCTTAAAGGAGTAACAGACTGAATGTATTCGTACTGCCCAGGAGAGGGCTTGGCAGTACAGGACCATACATTTCTGGGGGGAAATCTGAGAGTGGAAGTGTATTGGGGTCACTCTGGGGTAATTTTTAAGGCTGGTAAGAGCCAAGTTGTGGCTAGCTGGCTGCAGCACACACACAGACATAGCTGGGAGTAATTTACATGCCAGAGGCTGTTGGTGAGCAGCAAGGCAGTGTAAAAGGCACCCCAGGTTACAGGGTGGGGGTGACAGAGCTACTTATTAGTCTGGATTGTACCCTGGCATGCCACAGTGAGGAAGGATTTTTGCATCAAATTCAAGAATAGAGTTTTCAGAAGGCACAAGAATGAATGATAAATATTAAATATGGGCACAGCTGCATATTATTGTTCCTTATTAGCTGAATGTGCAGCAGCTGCATGCACAGAGCAGTTCTCCAGGAGTCAAACTAGGGAAAGGGAGAGGGAACCAAATGCTAAGGAAATTTCTGAGAAGCACAACCAAACAGTACAAATGTGTGCAACATCCTTTGAAGTACAGGTTGCTTTGAACTATTTTGTTTTCCAGAGACCTCTGCAGTGATTATAGAAGATTACATACACAATTCCTGATTGATAGCAAGGTAACTGAATTACATATAAAATACAGTCCGGGAAGTAGTAAGACTTTGAATTATAAGGCTATAAATACATCAAGAGCTTCTGGTGACATCATTATAAACCACAACAGAGACACTGGTTCCTCATGTCATCACTGGAACCCCAAGCTGTATTTTTAGCTTTGTACACCATGTACAGCAGATTTTAAATTTTCGATACTACAGTGCATGAATTAAAGATATTTTTGCAGAAAACTAATTTAGTCAACAGAAAACTTACCTGGAATGAAATAGATTTTTCTTTAAAATTAGATTGAGGACTCAGGGATCATGTTCTGCTCTCCTGTACTGTTTGTGTGCTTTAGATTTGTGCCAGTGCACATAAATTTGAGTCCAGGAGTTTAAAAGCTTTCACAATTGTAATTGTAATAGGACGTAAAAATGTTATTATGCCAGTGAATTAATTAAATAGGATGTTCAAGAATGGTACTCTGCTTTGAAAGTAAATTATAGGGTGGATAAACTAGGCTGTACTAGAAGTGATTTATTCCTGATGCATGAAATTCACTCTTGTGCAGAGGAGCAGAGTAAGACATAAGGCACCATCCATGATCCTTTTAATCCCTCAAAATACCATTGTCCACTAGATTTTATAGAACCTTTCCTCAACAGTGATGTATTCACCCCTGTGAAGACAGTACAGCACCTAAGTGGTGCACAGGACTTGCACGGGTCCTCTGCTAAGGGGTGAAAAAATTTCTACACAATTTTAAACAATCTTACAGACTTTATTAGTGAATAATATCCTTGTTATAGAGTTCTACAGAATGGTTTAAAAACGTCTATGGAAAGAATATTACTCTCTGTGGTGGTGCCTAATGATGCCATTATATTTAGAAGGTTGTGTTATAAAATGGCCTCAGAATTGTGCATACTTTTCAGCTTTACTCAAAAGTGGTCTTTTAGTGTAATATTTCACACTTTTACTTTTCACACCATTAGAAATGTCTGTGTAGTCTCCATTTGGTTTCTCATTATAACTTTTTAACAAGAAGTCTTTGAAACTGGGCTCTGGTTAACATTTGTCTTTGGCAGTCCGACCATCCATTGTTGACTGATACCTTTTTCAAAAACAACACTTAGCCAGGTGTATCCTGAATACATCTGGTGCAGTTTAAGAACCTTGCTGCATTGAGATCTATTTTCGATAAATTTGGGATATTTTCTTTACTCTTCCAACATCACACTTATGGATGCACCCTTAAAAAAATAAATATTTAGGCACTGATCTTGCAAACACTTAACTTTAAGCACAAGTAGTCCCATTAACCTGAGCTGAGTTTTTTTGATTTTCTAACATTTTTATTTTCAACAACAAAAAAACATATTTTCCATGGAAAGCTGACACTTTTGGCAGAAAAATTTCAAAAAAAACCAAACAAACAGGAAAAAAAAACAACCAACCAACCAAACAAAAAACATTTCTATGAAAATTTTTTGACAACCCTAATTCTAAACATGCTTACCATGTTAGCCTTCAAGATTACCATCATTCAATATTGGATTAATTTAAACATTGGGTTGGACTGGTTAATAGAAACTGTAGAGTCAATAGCTGGTACATATTTTAACTCTAAACATTTTATTCCCTTTAGACTCCACTTTGTGGGTATACAATAGAACAAAGTAGATTTGCTATACTGTACATTCAAAGGAAGAATGTCTAATTTCTCCCAATTTGGTGGGAAGTTTTCAAAAGCACCTGATAAATTTAGGAGCATAAATCCCATTGAAATTCAATGGTATTTGAGGTCTTTAAGTCATGTAGGCTTTTTTGAAAATTTTACCTTAAATAGCTTAGAACTTTTTTGAAAACCGACTCCTAACTTTGTAACTGCCAATAAAACTTTACTGGAAGATTCTGCAGCATATAATTAGCATATAGTATGGCCTTAAGGTATATTTCATTTAGATGTAAACTTACAACTTTTGAATGGTGAAGACTAATTGTTCAAGAATAATTACAAAGGTTGGGAAAGATAGAGAACATCCGTATGGGATTTGGATAGACGGCCTGGAACACGTTTTCTTTCAGATGGGAAAACATACAGCCGAATGGAGGAGCCAATCGAGTACCAAGCACAAACAAGTTTTAAGTATGAAGGGAATGGTCCCATTCTATTCAGTCCAATGGTTTTTCAGCTTCTATCTATCCAGTTATCTGCTGCAGGGGACTTTAGTTTACTCTTCAGGTGGATAATGTTGTACAAGGTATTCAGACATTTTCAAAATCTGTTTTTGACAAATCCCAGATGGGAAGTAGATATAAGGTGCGGAACTATTGTTTCTAAGTCTCTTAGGCCTGGTCTATACTACCCGCCTGAATCGGCGGGTAGAAATCGACCTCTCGGGGATCGATTTATTGCGTCCCGTCGGGACGCGACAATCGATCCCCGAATCGGCGCTCTTACTCCACCAGGGGAGGTGGTAGTAAGAGCCGCCGGCGGGAAGCCGCAGAAGTCGATTTTGCCGCCGTCCTCTCAACAGGGTAAGTCGGCTGCGATACGCCGAATTCAGCTACGCTATTCACGTAGCTGAATTTGCGTATCTTAAATCGACTCCCCCCTGTAGTGTAGATGTACCCTTAGTTAATACCATGACTAATCTTTGACACCAGTATGAACCCCCTTCAAATTTCAAGTCCCTGCCCCAAAACATGGAGGAACTGGGTTTTTCTCAACTAAACGGTTGTAAGAATTATTTTTAATACGGCAAAACACCAACTATTTCCTTAATCTTGTTCTCAGAAACAGCTACACCATTTAAGTTGAAACTTTCCACAAAAATGTGACCTGTGGCAAAAACTCAGCATATAAAGTTTCAACCTGAACAGTTAAGGTTTGGTGAAGTTATAAGCAACTGGAGACGGGGCCTTATAGTGGGAAGTGTCAGGCAAGTCTAACCATAAGCAGCACTATCAGCTACACCAATAATAAAAAATATTCCAGAGGAGATTTTGTTTTCAAAATAATTAAACACTACCTAAGTAGTAAAATAGCTTGATAACGTTTATAAATTTCAGTGGTGAAATGAGGGCCCAAGTTTTGTGGTTGCAGGAAATAAATGTCTCATTTTATTTCTTATTAACAAATGGTGCTTCTAAGGATTGCTAATAATTGTTGACCAACTACTTTTCACTTTTCAATAGTCCCATCCCCTTTTAAATATTTAAAGGGAAGGAGTAACAAACTCATTTTAGATGGAGTCGATTGAAGGTGGGAAATGTATTGTTATGATTATTAATAATGGTGCCTAAGTCACTTTTGAAAAGGGGACTTAGGCTCTTAAGCTACTGCAGCACTTTTCAAAATTTTACCTATTATGCCTATTGTGCAAGTATTTTCAAATTTATTAATTGAATGTTTTACTATATATTTATTAATTAGAGTAGCAAGTACAATGAATGGAGCTAAGCTCATTTACAGCATTTCAGGCCCAATATTTTTAAATGTAAAACTAAATCATATAGGGGGAGATTTGCAAAAGGGCCAAAGGAATATAAAGGCACAAAGCCCACTGACTTCCATTAGTGAATTACTGATACAAGCTACACTAATATAAGCTATTCTAAATCAAACAGAGTGTTGATACAGGGGTTTCTATTGGGTTAACTATATTGGTTTAAAAAAACTCCACAGCTTTGACAGGTGCAACTTTTTATGTTGACCAGGCCAAAGTTAATTAGCCACTGTTAAATGCTTATGTATCCAAAATACCAGCAACTGAAATGAGACAGAAGAAATGTCAATGTAGACTATAGGCATAGAGATAACTGATTATCTCATGAACTTCGAAGGGGGTTTCTTACCTCTGTAGGAGGGGCAAGAGTAACAAAGCAGAAACCTTGCAGTATGCTAACAAATTTCCATCCCTGCCCCTTATCAGAACTTCATTAACACTGAGTATGAGATAGAAAACAAGGTTAAAGTAGTATTTTAATCTCTAAGCCTACTGAGTCAGCATGACAGTAACATACAACTCAGAATTAATGAAGACATATGAGAATGTTTGCATTGCAAGAAGGAGATGGAGATAACAGCAGGTGAAAGGTCAAGTCCATTAGCAGAAAACAACATTTTAATTCAGGCTGCATTTCAGCAGCTTAGCCTATTCCCAGTGTGTCCACAGTGGACTAACCTGCTGCTAAACAACCACCCTATTCAAGGAGGGAGAGAATAGTGGGTGTGACTCACCATTACTGATATGAATTGTGCTAGTCTCTTTTTCTTACATTTATAAAAGAAACAATAAGCCAGGAGTATAAAAGGGCTTATTTAGAAAACTAGCCCTCTGTTCAAAACTTACCTGAAATTTTTTCTTTGCCACAAAGTACTGCATCCGTCGTATCACCTTAATGGCAGCACGGTGGTGTTCTCGCAGCCTGTAGGAAAAAATGAGACGAGTGAGTTGGGTGAAAGAGATCATCTCCAGCCATATCATCAGGATAATAACCTTCATTAAGTGCTTCAGTGACAAGTGAATGTTTATGCAAGAAGCAACACTTCCTTCTGTGGACACAACACACCATTATTGGGACCACACATACCAAAAAAAAAAAAGCTTTTAAAATCTGGAATTTTATCTCTACAGTTTATGCTACGATGTAATGTAATGTAATGTAACCTAGTTAAGTGGTGACCATATTAATCTCTCCCTGTGTCAGGTGAGCCCCCTCCCATCTCTCCTGCTTTCTCTTTCTCTCAAAAGCCCCAGACATGAGCATTTAGAACTTTAGCTCTCAGGTTTCTTTTTTATATACAAGCACCCTAGCATTGTAGCCTATAGTATAGCTTTTTCTTTCCAGATCTTTTGCAAGTATTTCTTCACTTGCACTAATTTGTTCTTTTAGGAAAACCATCACTGTAAAATATCGTTGAGTGGTCAAATGCATAAATGGTACTATAGCAGTATATGAAACATTAACAATAAGTAACATATGGAAGATAAAAAAAAATCCTCTATAAACTACAAAAAGAATTGAGAAATGCTAAGTACTTTATAATAACTGATTACCATAAAGCTTTTGCTTTTCACAACACATAGTATTAAACAATATACTTTATTTAAAATAGATAATAAAAATATGACAGGTTTTTCTTTATACTTTTAATTATATTTTAAAATTTTAATTGTGATAAATATATTTTCTTAACATTATAATCAGATAATATGTGTATGATTTATTCAAACGATTTATTCTTAATTGTCATTCTTCAGCTAACACAAATGAAAAACACTTAGTTTATAGACACACATTTGAGTGAATTTAATATACAAAGGTTCTTACCCATTATAAATGCATCATTTTAAACTGGGCTACTTTGACTTTTATTCCAGAAGCATTCAATGCATCTACTAACTACTAAAAGGCACAAGCAGTAGAGCAGTGCTAACCTTACTTAGATTTTCCAAATGTATTTTCTTTGTAATTTATTATCAGTAATGGTTGTTTATAAAGCCATATTTACACACATGAAGACTCCATTTGCTGCTAAATAGTGCTTTCGGTTTGTATTGAGCTGACAGCCTTCATACCCTCCCTAGGATGGGAATCTCTCACAACAAGGTCCTTTACATGTTTAGGTCTCTTGCAGAACATAGTTCAGCAGTATGATAAGCCCTACACATAATCTGATTTTCTCCCCGAGTAGCCACAGATTTCCTCCAGCAATTCCACGGTGTAATTGGTGAAATTCCACCTTCTGGGCAATACACCGCTACCTTGATATAACACGACCCGATATAGCACGAATTCGGATATAACGCAGTAAAGCAGTGCTCCGGGGGTGGGGGGGGCAGGGCTGCGCACTCCGGTGGATCAAAGCAAGTTCAATATAACACGGTTTCACCTATAACGCGGTAAGATTTTTTGGCTCCCGAGGACAGCGTTATATCCAGGAAGACGTGTGTTGCAAATGTTCAGAAATTTGCTCCTCTCCCTATCTGGAAAACCAACCTTTTCATACAGAATGGCCATACTGCGTCAGACCAATGGTTCATCTAGCCAAGTATCCTGTCTCTGACAATGGGCCAGTTCCAGATGCTTCTAGCAGTTGGAGGTTTACGGACACTCGAAGCACAGGGTTGCGTCCTGACCATCTTGGCTAATAGCTTTTGATGGATCTATCCTCCAGGGAATTATCTAATTCTTTTTTGAACCCAGTTATATTTCTGGCCGTCACAACATCCCATGGCAATGAGTTCCACAGGTTGACAATGCACTGTGTGAAGTACTTCCTTGTGTTTGTTTTAAATATGCTGCCTATTAATTTCATTGGGTGACCTCTCGATCTTGTGTGAAGGGGTGAATAACACTTCCCTATTCACTGTCTCCACACCATTCATAGTTTTATAGACTTCTGTCATGGTCCCCCTACTCATCTCTTTTCTAAGCAGAACAGTCTCCATCTTTTTGATCTATCCTCACATGGAAGCTTTTCTATACCTAATAATTTTTGTTGCCTTACTCTGCACCTTTTCCAATTCATATATATGTTTTTTGAGGTGGGGCAACCAGAACTGCACACAGTGTTCAAGGTTTCAGAGTAACAGCCGTGTTAGTCTGTATCCGCAAAAAGAAGAACAGGAGTACTTGTGGCACCTTAGAGACTAACAAATTTATTAGAGCATAAGCTTTCGTGGACTACAGCCCACTTCTTCGGATGCATATAGAATGGAACATTCTAATGTTCCATTCTATATGCATCCGAAGAAGTGGGCTGTAGTCCACGAAAGCTTATGCTCTAATAAATTTGTTAGTCTCTAAGGTGCCACAAGTACTCCTGTTCTTCTTTTTAGTGTTCAAGGTGTGGTTGCACTATGGATTTATATAGTGGCATTATGATATTTTCTGTCTTATTATTTACCACTTTCCTAATGCTTCCGAATATTCTGTTAGGTTTTTTGACTATGGTTGTATATTGAACAGATGTTTTCAGGGAAACTATCCACAATGACTCCAAGATCTCTCAAGTGGTAACAGCTAATTTTGACCACATCATTTTGTATGTATAATTGTGATTATGTTTTCCAATGTGCTTTATTTTGCACTTAGCAACATTGAATTTTATCTGCCATTTTGTTGCCCAGTCAACAGTTTAGTGAGATCCCTTTGTATCTCTTTGCCGTCTGCTTTGGACTTAACTAACTTAAGTAATTTTGGATCGCCTGAAAATTTTGCCACCTCACACTTCACCCCCTTTTTCAAACCATTGATGACTATGTTCAACAGCACTGGACCCAGTACAGATCCTTGGGGGGCTCTGCTATTTACCTCTCCATTGTGAAAACTGACCATCTATTCCTACCCTTTGTTTCCTGTCTTTTAACCAGTTACTGATCCATGAGAGGACCTTTCCTCTTATCCCATGCCTTCTTATTTTGCTTAAGAGTCTTTGGTGAGGGACCTTGTCAAAGGCTTTCTTAAAGTCCAAGTACACTATAATAAATTGATCACCATTGTCCACATTTGTTGGCCCCCTCTAAGAATTCTAATAGATAGGCGAAGCATGATTTCCCTTTACAAAAGTAGTGTTGATTCTTCCCCAACTTACTGTGTTTATTTATGAGTCTGATAACTGTGTTCTTTACTATATTTTCAACCAATTTGCCTGGTACTGAAGTTAGGCCTACTGGCCTGTAATTGCCAGGATTGTCTCTGGAGACTTTTAAAAAAATAGCTGTTATATTAGCTACCCTCAGGTCATCTGGTACAGAGGCAGAATTAAGCGACAGGTTGCATAGTACAGTTAGTAGTTCTGCAATTTCATATCTGAGTTCCTTCAGAACTCTTGGGTGAATACCATCTGGTTCTGGTGATGGATTACTGTTCAATTTATCAGTTAAAATAGCTTTCCTCAGAAAAAATGCTAGTTTTTAACCTGGTAAAAATTGCCTCTCGTTTTCATAACCCCTTCTCCATCTACCACATAAGGTTTTTCAATGCATCTGTTTTTAATCACTCTTTGTTTAATGCTAATGTTTACTTCTCTGAAAGGAAAACAGAAAATTGACACATTTATTTTATTCTTCTACACCACAACCCCTTTAGAAACTCCCACATAACACTTGTTGTTTTGCTAACACTAGAAAAAAAAGTCCCTGCATACAAGGCTCTCCTACTTCCCACAGATTAAATGTTTTTGGAGTGAAAGAAAGGAATAAGGATTTTAATTAGTAGCCAAGGTTATGATTCTTCGTTGTTTGATGTCTTCTGCAAACTGGTAACAAATGCTTTAGTAAATGTAGAGTTTAAACATTAACTCGCAATATTTGATTGTATGACCATTTGTGACACACCTGTAGTCTCTAGGCAGACAGTGGATGTATTAACAAATCTATAATTTCAGGGACTTCTTCCTACATGCATATTTGCCAACCAGCTGTATAGTACATTTTCATTCTCTAAGCAATATTTTCATGACTAGCTGCACTCTCCTGAAAATTTGACCACTTTTAACTGGGAGCTGAGCACTCTTGAAAATCTAGCCCCTAAATTTCACAGATTTGGACTTGCTTAGCTTTGACAAAAAGTTTTATAAATATTTCATGGGTAGGATCAGGGGGAGGGAGAGAGCTGAGTTATTAAAAAAGGCATTTTCCTTTTGCGAGTATATTTACATAAAACCATGCATTAGACTATGATATACTGTTATGAACTTAATGGATATCTCTGAGGTAACCTGCAAGTAAATATGAGTGCTTCTAATAATCAAAAGAAGTAGTCAACACATCATCATCTTAAAATTAAGCTTAAACATTTTTATGGCCGTAAAATCCAGACCCACAGAGAATCACTGACTATGGCTTCAGGTGACATCCCGGCATGCATTTTGCTGGACAGAAGCCAGGTAAGGCTTTTTTCCCCTTTCCCAGCAATGATTCACAGTTATTTCACTCACTCTCTCTTTCTCTGAACTCTTCCCCTCCCCCTCCGGCCTTCTTTATTTAAGTGAATTTAATGTTGCTGAAAGACAACCCTAATGGCTCAAGTGTTCTTTCCACATGGAAAGCTTGCAATGCACCGTAGGCTTGTTGTTGGGATCATCTCAGGAGGTGGGAAGGATATTCTAGTTCTAATGTCCATTTGGTTTTCGGCCATAATATTGGGACTGTCCATTGGTATCAGTTGTGACAATTGTCTTGGATCTGAACCAAGAATTTATTTCACATAGCTGACTGAGCAACCATCAGCAAGCTAATGATTTTCAGTCACTGTCAATCTAATTTGAAATGAATTGGCTTCATGCTGTAGAGATGAATGATTCTGTATCCCTTTAACAATCCCTTGAACCACCTTTGTAAATAAATTTAATGTTCCTAATTTAAAAGGCTACAATAAAAACACACACACACACACACACACACACACACGTACGTTAGGAAAAAAAGCACAATAGTCTCAGTATTTTCCATCCAAGGGGTCAAAAAATTGAGTCTATCCCCAAAAAATAATTAGACTGGCTTAAAAATCATGAAATTAAAATAAATAAATAAAACAAATGTTGGTTACTTCTGACTTTGAGTCTTTATGAGTGCACTTGCTTTATGTTTTCTAGCCTCTCTCTGCAACCATGAGGGCCAGAAACCATTTTTTTTTTTAAAATGAGAGCTGAGATTCTCATGCAATGTCATGATTTCAGCAACTGGGGCTTTATAGAAATTGCAAGAGTTGGCAACAAAAAGGAATGTCATTGGCCATTACAGATCTGTTTATCATAGTCCCTGATATTGCAAACTTTTATTCACATGCTTAACTTTACAGATGTGAATAATCCCACTGACTGTAGCTGACTAACTTGAACTTCAATGGAACTGCTCACCACTGTAAAGTTAAGCATGTGCCTAAATGTTTGCAGGATTTGGGCTTTAGATTGTATGCCACTTACACAGACATTCTTCTTTCTCTGTGCTTTGTACAGCTAGCGGCATATTATCAGCTCTCAGTTAAAATAATAAAAATATAATAATCAGGGTTATCTGTCCCATGCCAGGCACTAATGTTTTTTTCATTATAAAAAGCACATAAAAACACAGGACATTTAAAAACCAAAACAAATGAAAATGGCACCCATGTTTCAACAGAGCTGACAATTGCGTACAACGTCCACATGCACAGATTATGATAGTGGAAAGCAAGTGCATAACAATGACAGGCACACTTGTTATTCTTTAAAGGATTTATGCTTATCAGTGAAAACCATGTGTGCATTTTGCTGAGATAGATCAGAATCAGTTTACCCTTGACAAATAGTTGATGAACAATATGTTACACCACATTTGGTCATGTCAATTTGACTGTAATCCTTTAAATGTAATGGATTACAGCTGCATTCAATAATATATATTCGGACACTCACAAACACCGTACACAGATCACATGAGATTTTCAGTGGGCTTTAATACATGGAATGGAGCTCTGGAACAACAAATATAACATTGGAATTGTTAATGTCATGGGAATTATGCTTCTGAATTGACTGGGGTATATATCCTTACAGGGGCAGTTTTAATATTCCCTTGAGAGCTGACAGCAATACTAGGCCAGTAGGGCCAATGGATTAACACAAACCAAGAGCATTTATATTCTGACATTTACAGACAAGGCTTTTTATTTGCACTCTAACATCAAGTAATAATGTATGGCTGTTGGAGGCACTCCTCATAATATCAGAGTCAGGGGTGAGAAAAACCTAAAACAAAACTTTGAGAGTCAAGCATCCATATCACACGTGAGATGAAATTCATACCATAGACTCTCTACTGTTGGGCTTTCTTCATTATTTCATTCTTTTCCTCTTCTGAAATTAGTTTACTCAGCTATAGTGGAAAGTTCCACTTGGAAGAACAATAAACTCTTCACCAGCCAATCAGAATTCTGAATCTGAAATGATATCCTTACCCCTTTAGTAAAACATCAGGGCTGCAGATCTTTAGAAAATCCTACAGCATATGCTGATTCACTAGTGAGACATTTATAATGCTCAGCAAATACTGTAGTGGAGCCATTTGCTCTAAGAGAGATCAAACATGTCTTTGACCAAATGATCTTTTTTCTAACATAGTTCCCTAGAATTTCAATGCATTTACAAAGGTATGTCCCCATCCTGTAATCCTAAATTTACACAGACCAACAGTGAAGTTAATGGGATTCTGCACAGATGCAACAGTCCACACCAGCAATTCAGATTGCATATTTGGGGATTGAGGCCCCAGTACTGCAAATAAGCCAGTGGAACTCCCCATGAGATGTTGCTCTGCAGGATCAAGGTCTAAAAAGGAATCTCCATGAAAACGTCTTTTTTGAATGCAATCTCTACATGGGTTTCTTAAATGCAGGAAGAAAGCAAGCTAAATGGTTTGCCTATTTTTGTACTCCAAGAAAAATACAACAATTTTTCTGGAAAAGAGGAAAATGTCACAAGGTTCTTAGTCCATAACAGAATACACAATACTGGCATTAAAATGAACAATTAGAGAATTATTTAATGCTATGGAATTGGCTATTGCATATGTGCAGTGTTTTACTAATTTAACAATATGCATCATAATTAAGATACAGAAAATGATCTACATAATGATTTAAACAGCTACAATTCATTGGGTATCTGTTGTAATATGTTCTTAGAAATGATGACTAAATATGTAGTAAACTGGTAAAATATATCCAATTTTCAATGTTTCTCAAGAGATTTCTTTCCCTTTTTTGTTCCTATTTAAAATAGGTTGTCATACCCCACTCAGGAAAAAAAAAAGCCAGGAAATTCCAAACTCCATCCCGAGCGCACGTCAATGTGGTTTCCTTGTTTGTTTGTTTTTCGTAATAACATGGGCTCAGGGATGGATTGGCAGCCTAAATTTTGAATTTCCTGCCTTTTGTTGATTTGTGTCACTGTCTTCATGACACATGTTTGGAACACAGTCTCTGATTTTGCATGTTTCTTGTCTGTTTATTTTTAAAAAGTTGCATAATTCACTAAGAGGCAGCATTTATTATATTTAAAAAATCTTCCTTAATTTCATATAAATTCTTTAGTAATTGCATTAAATAGTGGCTTATATGCTTGTTTCAGGAAAATGCTTCACATACTGATTTAGTACTAATGTAAATATTATAGCAATGAGGCAAAGGAAAGGTGGTGCTAATTTCCTGTTGATACTGTTTGTATTTTTTGTTCACTTGCACAATATACTATCATCAGGACCATCATGTTTGCCACAGTCCTTCCAAGGTACACAGACACAGATATTATCTGAGGTTAAAGCTCAACATTGTCTATTCTGAATGAGCTCTATGAGAACTATGAAGCTTAGCAGGAGAGAGTCACAGATTTATATCTTGTACAAAATGCCCATTTTTCTATAAATCTATCACTAAGTTGAAGTTGAGCTCAGTTTTCAAGCATGTTTAAATTCTCTGCCGTCTTCTTGGATTTTTGACCTTAGACAGAAATAAAGCACTAAGTCTGAAGTGCATTGTCTTGAAGTTTTTGGCACTAATTTTTATTTAGACTTGAACTTTATCTTTAACACATCAGATTTTAATAATACACTTTGCAAGTGAACTGGCCATTTTCCACACAGGCACAGAAAACTGTTCCTTGTAACAAAATCTGGTGGAAGAGATTCCGAATACCTACATTAAGCCATTTCATTAGTGCATTAAGTCTAATGAAATCTTTCATCATTTGTTCTCTAGAGGCTTTCAGTATAGAATTTGCTATGGGCCAGGGTTATTCTTGTCTTTTCACACATTCTGTCATTCCTTGCACATTATGTTTGAGGGAGCTGCTCATTACTGAGCAATGTTTTAAATGTGATGGGTTGAAATGGATTAAGTTGCATCTTCATACATTATATAACAGGAAATGCTTGACCACAGTACTAGAGACTGAAATCAGAGTAACTAGCTATTGAAAACAATGTGTGCTACCCGGCTTTCTTTTATTATTATTATTATTCATTGTTAGAACTTGGCAACCATTATTTACTTCAGATATTTAAGAAAGTAGACTTTTGTAAGAAACTTTATGATTTACTGAGAGCGCTCAGCAAAAGAACCTCACCCATAAATGATTCATTAAAACATCTTGAGGATGTATTACTTAAAGCTGCCCCTAAGTGTTGGAAAAGTACAATGACATTGTCAGGACAACATGGGTCCAAAATTTACAAT
Organism: Chrysemys picta bellii; assembly: GCF_011386835.1. Taxonomy (NCBI): domain Eukaryota; kingdom Metazoa; phylum Chordata; order Testudines; family Emydidae; genus Chrysemys; species Chrysemys picta. The sequence continues at coordinate 38,700,269 of NC_088794.1, read as the reverse complement.
TAGTGAAAATAGGCTTGACCAAAGCTTAAGATTAAATGAAATGTTTCTATAGTCTTTTCAAATGTATGGAAACTGCTTATTTTTAAAGGAATAACTTTCCCTCTAGTGTTTGCAACCCAAACATTCCAGCCTCCTGCTAATATATGATTAGAAACTGACTGCAAACACAAATGAAATTGATTAGTTTATTTTTTCAATGGCCACACTGGGTTAAATGCACGGTTTATTTTTTGCATAAGTGGTGACAAGATTTTTAAAATTCTTTCAGTTTTAATAATCAACTGTGTTATTAGTAATTAGATCCGGGTAAGTAATTTTGTCATGAATAAAGTATTTATTTAAGTTAGCCTTTTTCTCTTTGCAAATTGTCCATGAACAACTTATGATTTTCTCAAACGTATTCGTTATTCTAAATACTGAATCATTCAGTATCACCATTAAATAATTTCTGTGATAAATTCCTGGTTTGTAGTTTGCACATGAGTAGTTTGTTGCACATACCTAATGTTAGAAATATGACCAGTTTTGATTAGATGTATAGATTGCATAACGTTGTTTTTGTTCCCTGATTAGGGGAAGGTAATTGTTTGGCTTTCAATATGAATACTACAGATTACAAATTCAAAATTCAAGCTCTCCAAGAATACTCTGCCATAGTCCCTTCAAACTCAATCTTTTGGTTATCATTTCCACCAATACATTATTTGGCTATAATATTCACTGAATGTGAACATAGCCAAAGGAAATTAGATAAAATTTTGAAATAATATTTGTGGAATTTTCCCCAGTATTCTCTCAGTTCCATTAGCAACAGATAAGAAAATCTGTTTTTTTAAATATATGAATTTTAAACCCAACAGTGTCCCTTCAATGCACTCCTATTTCTATTTGACACCAACTGTCACTTCTGGTTCCTTAAAAACAAAAACAAAACAAAACCTAACATGGATTTAAGTCAGAAATCACCTATGTAATTTATCAATCTCCATCCTCCTTTGCTTTAGAGACAAAATTGTTAGCTTGATTTGTGTTTAAGAAATGTGTTTAATGTGTTTGGTTAACAGTAAAAACAAAGTACTTGCTAATAAAAAGAATTTTCAGAAGAGAACAAAAATTTGTAGAGCATCTTTCATACTGAAGGTTATAAAATGATTTATATGGTATAAATGATAGTTGGTGACTATGACAGTGATTCAGGAGAGCATAACTATTTAGAACAGAATTTAAGATTTACTTAACTCAACGCCACTTAAGCATATGCCTGAATGCGGTCTAGAACAGGACGGTAAAACACATGCTGAAGTGCTTTTCTGAATCTATGCCTAGAAATGATTTAGCTGGGGGTTGGTCCTGCTTTGAGCAGGGGGTTGGACTAGATGACCTCCTGAGGTCTCTTCCAACCCTGATATTCTATGATTCTATGCAAATGTAACAGCCGGTATGAGCTCAGCAATAGGTAAGGTGAAGCACAATTGGTATTTGTAAGGGAATGTTGGCCAGGACACTGCAGACCTTGTTTTAATGTCTCAAGACTGAAGCATAATCTCTCTTTACAATGCAGCATCTCATGTATACTGCAGAACACTACAGAATTGGGTAAGGAACTCAAGTCCTGGTCATTTTACAGTTGGATCTTCCAAGAACAAAGTTCTGAGAAATATTTTCATGGCACTGAGAGTTTGGGCAAGGACTTGCACATGATAAATCCTCCTGATGACTATTCTCAACTATAGTGTTCTGTGGGTGTCTTCTGCCTCTTCCCAGGTCCTTGTGGATCCCCCTCAGCTGTCCCACTATTATTATAGCACACCCTCAAAGTCCTGTATTACAATCACCATCTCCTAGCTAAAAGAGAATAGAACAGGAATCCTATCAGAGCTCACTGTTTCAGTTCTTTAGCTGGTCAGTGGGGGACATATTTATACAGAATGCAAAATATTTTAAAACCAGCTCTGCCTTCATTAGTTCTTGTATATTTAATGAAGGACAGCTGACTATTTTAAGTGCTGATGAGATGCAAACACCATAGTTAAGGTCATATACAGTCTTTCAGGGCCAAACCCTCTGCTGGAGTAAATGGATGCAGCTTCAGTGATTTCATTGGCGTTCCACCCAATTACACCAGGAGAGAGCAGTGGCCCTCTCTGTGAACTCTTGAGCGGGAAATCTGGTGAGAGCAGACTCTCTCGTGAGATTTCTTGTGTTTCCTGAACAGTCTCTGATATACAGTTTGACACTGCTGCTTCCACTTCTGGCACCAGGATTTGCTAAGTTGCACCAAACAAACTAAAAGTTGAAAAGAAAATAATCATTTTTTTTTAACTCCACAGAGTTAGGGTTTGGGGTAAAGATATGAACTAGATCTTATTTGATCAGAGATAATAGTTCACTCATTCCTACTCAGGCAAGCTTCCTGATATCAAATCACAGTGACCTCACGTCTTCTCTGTCTACGACATATTAAGTCAGAAGAAAAACTTTGTTTTTTACATTGCTTCAAGGCCAAAAAATTCTACACTAAATGGACACAAGTGTGATTATAGACAAGTAAATAGTTCATGGCACTCTCTTATAACCCTGGTCTGACAAAATTAAGCTCCTTTTCTCCAGACACATAGGATAGAGTGCAACAGGGCTATAACTTCATTGCATGAGAACTTTCTGAATATACACATTATTTTGCATCTACTGGCTAAGAGTACATTTTACTTTAAAAAGAATACATTTCACTTTCTCCTCCAGCAGAAAAGGTGACTCCTAGATTTTACTTATATGGAAAAACAATGAGCCAAAATCAGTGGTGATAAAAAAGGCTGCAGAAGTTGGTCAGAAAAAGGGTATAAGTGGTAAAGAAGTATACCTTGCACTTATCTGGCATCCAGTGGATGTGCAAAATGAGTGCAACTTGCATATCAAGGGAGTAGAAGGTATGTAGCAGAAAAACTAATAGGAAGGTACCAGCATAAGAGAAAGCAGCCCTCCATTTCGTACTTGTTCTATATCCCCTGGTTTGATGCTCCACCTATGGCCTAGGCCCACTGGTATTGAATATCCTTTGAATTAGGGTTACCATCTGTCTGGGTTTCCCCGGACATGTCCGGCTTTTTCAGCCTTAAATGGCCATCCGGGGGGGATTTCTAATGAAGTAGAAATGTCCGGGATTTCCCCTCCTGCGGAGTGCGGCGCAGCTGATTGGACGCCTGGCCTGATTGAAAGCCGCTCGCAGCCACTAGGGCCTCTAGCAGCCAGAGTCCCTCCCCCTCCCCCGCTCCCTCCTCCCCCACAGAGCAGCTCGGAAGTGTTTAGTCCACGTGGAGCCTGCATTTCTCCCTCTGCCGGGTGAGCGGGGGGAGCAGGGCAGGTGGCGGCGGGGTGTGTGTGTGTAGAGGCTGCGGGGGTGTGTGTAGAGGCTGCAGGGCGAGTGGGGAGCAGGGGGCACAGAGGCTGCAGGGGCGGAGGGGGTGCAGAGGCTGCAGGGCGAGTGGGGAGCAGGGGGCACAGAGGCTGCAGGGGCGGGGGGGTGCAGAGGCTGCAGGGCGAGTGGGGAGCAGGGGGCACAGAGGCTGCAGGGGCGGGGGGGGGTGCAGAGGCTGCAGGGCGAGTGGGGAGCAGGGGGCACAGAGGCTGCAGGGGCGGGGGGGGTGCAGAGGCTGCAGGGCGAGTGGGGAGCAGGGGGCACAGAGGCTGCAGGGGCGAGGGGTGCGGAGGCTGCAGGGCGAGTGGGGAGCAGGGGGCACAGAGGCTGCAGGGGCGGGGGGGTGCAGAGGCTGCAGGGCGAGTGGGGAGCAGGGGGCACAGAGGCTGCAGGGGCGGGGGGGGTGCAGAGGCTGCAGGGCGAGTGGGGAGCAGGGGGCACAGAGGCTGCAGGGGCGGGGGGGGTGCAGAGGCTGCAGGGCGAGTGGGGAGCAGGGGGCACAGAGGCTGCAGGGGCGAGGGGTGCGGAGGCTGCAGGGCGAGTGGGGAGCAGGGGGCACAGAGGCTGCAGGGCGAGTGGGGAGCAGGGGGCACAGAGGCTGCAGGGGCGGGGAGGTGCAGAGGTTGCAGGGCGAGTGGGGAGCAGGGGGCACAGAGGCTGCAGGGGCGGGGGTGCAGAGGCTGCAGGGCGAGTGGGGAGCAGGGGGCACAGAGGCTGCAGGGGCGGGGGGTGCAGAGGCTGCAGGGTGAGGAGGAGCAGGGCAGGCAAGCAAGGGCATAGAGGCTGCAGGGGCTGCGGGGCGAGTGGGGAGCACTTAGCAACCCCCAACCAAGATCAGAGCGGGAGGGAGGAGGGGGAATGCGGGGTGCTCAGAGGAGGGGGCAGAGTTGGGGCAGGGACTTTGGGGAAGGGGTTGGAATGGGGGTGGAGAAGGGGTGGGGTTGGGGCGGGGCCAGGGCCCCGTGGAGTGTCCTCTTTTTTAAATGTTTGAATATGGTAACCCTATTTGAATGCCAAATTGGTGCAAGTTATACAACTTTACTACACCATATGTAGCTTCTATGACAGCATCTCTCTCTGTTGAATTTGTCCCTGAGATTTCCATGAGCGTTGTACCTACTCCCCCCAAGTCTGAATTTAGCCTATTGTGTTTAGTCTTAAATTGGATGGTCTAGAACACCTACCATACACTGAACACATTACTAGAGCCCTGAAAATCTGCGGATATCTGCTTTATATCCGTGAACCGTGTTTGTGGACCGCGAATCGGATGCGGATAGAAATTTTGTATCCGTGCAGGGCTCTACACATTACATAAACTATTTAACTGAAACCTGTAATACACAGTCAATGCTGACCTTATCGGACCAAGATCTTGAACCAAACTCATCAAGAGGGCTTTGGATGTTTGCTTTTGCTGCATATTGTAGTTTATTTTAACCATTCCCCCCCCCCCCATCTTAATTAAGACTTGCCATGTAATGCTACTTCCAGTTAAAATCTTATTTAACCTTTCTTGCTTTGCGACAAAAGGAGGAATTTTTTATTGTATCAACAGTGAAAGTAGTTCACTGGGGAATTGTGCTAGGTCAAAACAATACTGAGTTGCTTCTTATTAAATTACACATAATGGCTCCATTCAGGGCCTCCTTCAATTTTCTTCCTCCTGCTCCAATAATTTTTTTTTTCTTTTAGTTGTGGCGAATAGAGAGGCAAAGGGATTTCCTACTTCATACAAAGAAATGACAGGCAAATGGCAAATTCATTGGTACACTCTAGCTTCTTTGTGCTGCTTCAGCAAGGCACAGCAGTTGAAGGCTTGACTATACCCAGCAGTTCTAGACAACTGAAACTACCATCCTCATAAAATTATGATTGACTATGGTCTTGCCAACCTGCCCCACAGCCAGCTTTGCAGTTACAATGAGAGGAGTCTAAGAGGAAAAACATCAGAAAGCAAATGACCATCACCTTAAATGGTCACAGTCACCTTAAAAAAAAATAATGGAAAGGGACATGGATAATGTATTTCAAGGGTTCTCAACCTTCTCCACACACACAATGAAGCATTAGGATCCCTTCTCCCATTTAGCCATAAAAAAGGGAAGGTGGTTGCAACCCTATTGAAGCCTCTCTGCGACCCCTAGGCTGAGAACCCATGTGCTTTTTCATGGCTGTGTGAAATATGTCCTGTGTTGTTGTTTTTTTTAAAAACCCACCCTACAAGGCCAAAATCTGCACTGATTTACATCTCGTGCAATGTCAGAATTCAGTGGGATTGCATGGGTTATTAGGTTAGCACAGCTTTTGGCACACTGTCTCTATGGGAGTTTTGGATATTGCTTACACAGAATGAATGATAAATGTGTCGCCTTGCAGCTACACTTTTTGGTGGGTGTATCCACTGAGAAAAAAAAGCGATAGAGGACAATAAAATAAATCTCTTGCAAACAAGTGTTTTAGTTTGTGAAAGCTGAAACAACAAGTATCTTAAAAGTCAGGTTAGATGGGACTGTGATATCGGGGCTTTGTTTCCCATTTTAATACCATCATAAGAGCAAAAGATAGTTAGAATCGTAGCTCGAAACCGAAACGTTTAAAACTGGAAGTGCTTTCAAAGATTTGTTGCTTTATAATGGTGGAGAAACACATGGGATTTCGACTTGTGGAGAACAGTCTTTCCCTATAAATCACAGAGTAATCTGAAACCAAGAAACAGCACAGGGGCTCACATTTATGGATTTAAAACAGATGAAGAAAAAACTTGCTCTTAACCCTTTCCTTATAATTTCTTCCATGTACAAAATGAACACTAATACACAAGGTCTGAATGAAAATTAACATGGTAAAAAATTAAGATCAATACAATCCTGAAAATGCCTAAAACCTCAGCTGTTTGACTAGCTTCCCTTAGGTTACAAGCAAATAATTGTCCTAATGCAGAGTATTGTAAAATAGTTAGAGCATAATCCACTATTCGGACTGTTCTTTCATCAACTTTTATTTAAGCAGTTTATCTTGTGGAGATTAGGATCTCTTTTATAAAGAATGAACAGCAAATGCAAGCCTCTGGTTTTGAATGTCAGGCCATATTTCACTGGGAAAGCTCTAACTAGAAGCCTGTCGTCTCACCATAAGGTTATAAGCTACTTAATCAGGCAAAAGGAGAACTAATACCAACACATTAGCAATAATTTCTCCAAAGAAATTTGTAATAGCACTTGCACAATATAAGGAGGGCTTATTTATTGTCTTTTAAGGCCTCCACCTAGTACCCTGGTGTTTATTTTGGCTTTTCATTCAGTCCTTCCCCATAATGTATTTGATGAAAGAATACAATGCTGCTTATTGGAAATAAGTACTTAAATGGATGACGTCCACATAAGGAAAAACATAACAAAATAAACTTAATTGAAATATCAGTACTGCAAAGAAACTTCAGTTTAAATGGTGTTAGGGGAGGAGTTTCAGTGCTCAGATTCAGTGCCTGAGTCCTAAAAAAATAAGTGCTGGATTGGAGGGGCACGATGTAAGATTTTTGAAAATTGGCTCTTGTTAAAATTCCAATATTTTTAGCATGAATAATCATTGGTTTACTGTACAATGATCGGAAGTGCTGGGATGCTGTTCCAGCTCCCCCCGCCCAGCAAAGTGCTGGAATGGCGTTCTGTAGTGTTCCAACATGACTTGAGCTCTGCTTACATTCATTTTTAGGTACAATCACATGATGAAATGTAGAAATGGACCAGGACTAAAATAAAGCATAATTCTATGTCAAGACAAGCTTCTGTACCAACAAAGCATCCTCCAGGGAATGAGGAAACCCTAACCAACCAACCTAGTGCCTGAGAAAGGGCAGCTGAAGAGAAGGATAAGAAAGATAAAGAGAATTTTTTTTGGCTAGCTCTAACATAACTCCCTCCATGTACATGTTGACAGTGCTCATCAGTTGTAATCAAACCTTTGTCCCTTTATTAGCCCTGATTTAAGGAAAGCTTAATGTGCTTTTTAATCCATCTCTGTTGATGAAGCAGATGAGCACATGTTTGTGTGCTTTCCTGATAAGGGATGTTTTTCTGATCTGAAGCCTTGAACACAGAATGATGTTCACATGTCTATATGTTTCTGATATTACATATATAAATACCTGATCTTATCAAAAGTGTACAGTAGAATAAATTGATTAGTGTGAGTTATTGTGTATGTTATAGTAGCACCCAAAGGTCCCAATTACGATTGAGACCACATGCTCTGATGATCACAGTGCAGACATATAGGCAGACATAGTCCTAGCTCCCAAGACCATACAGTCTGAAGTCTTTTGAGACAGTTCTGTAAAATTTGCGCTTCCTTTGTAAGTGCTAATTTAGCAAACGGCAGGTGAGGAGAGAGGTTTAAATAAATTAGCACAAAAATATAACTTTTACCACACCAAATAATGCCTCAGCGGGTTTTTCAACTAGTATAAAAATCATCATGTACTTTATCAGAGAAGAACTCAAACCTAAACTCTGGATTTGAGCACATCCAGACTTTAGGGAAGTTTGGATCCAGATCCAAAAAGTCAAGGGGAGTACTCATGTACTAAAAGCTCTGCACATGCTGAAGTCATTGCATGATCAGGGTCTAAATTTGTATTCACAAAGCTTTTATGGCAGCAAAGCTGAATATTCACTTGAGCAAAACTTCAGGCATAAACTTATACACTGGGTCGAAACTTTTTTTTTTTTTTTTAATTGGCCCCAAATGTCTAATTTTGCCTGTGTAATCTAATGGTTGAAGAATATGCTGTGTTAATGCTGTTGCAAAAAGAGAGGGGAAACTTTGTGAGCTGATACGCTGGAAACGGAAGCTGACTAGGGCTAACTATTCTGGTATGTGAACTCTATTTCATTCTGAGGCTTTAAAGCACATGTTTAGTTCAAACAATGTATTTTAGGCCTATAAATTGTTCTCTAGTAAGTTTTATATGAAAACTGGCATCATTTTAATTACTGTCTCTTCTGTAACCACTCTCCCTCTCAAATCAGATGCTCCCCAGAACTGAATTTACAAAAACCCTATATATCTTAGACCGTAAGTTCCTCTGACAGGAAAAATGTTGTACTCAATGTTTGAAAGGTGCTGTGTAATTATGTGATCGGTATACAATAAATCATCATTAATATACCAATGATAATTAACTTGTAACAGGGTGACAGTGAAATATTTCTTAAAAATTGGTATACTTAATGACTTTACAGTTTCACAATCAGCATTTCCACAAAACCTAATGCAGTGCTCATTAAGGCCCTATCCAATACCCATTGTAGTCAATGGGAGTCTTTCTATTCACTCACGTGGTCAATGCGGGATTGGGCTTTTCATCTTGAGACAAAGTACTTGTAATATTTTTCAGTGGTATATATACATATGAGTAAAGCTGATGTTCAAAGAAATAATTTAACTAACATTTTCCTTGGCAGTCTCAGTGTCTGGGTCTGAAGATTAAACCATCTCTTGTGCCTAAAAAAAGTCACTGTAGCTCAGGATGGAGGCACATCAGCTGAGAAACATGGGGAGGCTTGCCCTGGTAGTGCTTCACTTGTGTGAATCAACAGAAGACTTCTTACTCAGGATTATCAACATGCACTTTTCATTAACACAAAATATACTGCAAAATATTACATTGACCTGGAGTGACACTTTAGCTGGCATTTTGTTTTACTCTTTTCATGTGCCAAGTAGATATATCCATGACTACAACCAGGTTTGCTCAGGTTGCCTTAACCAAAAAAAGCAAGACCCTGACACAAATAACTATACTCTTTTGAGCTATAGCTGTTGGTCCAAATACTCAGCTAGTACAAATTGGCATAGCTCATTTGACTTCAATAGGCAGGCCAAGACGGTAGATGACATCTCCTCTCTTTTGAGCAACACTGACTCTTTTCTCCTCTGTCCCTCCGTGTTACTGTTATTTATTATCCCGCGTTTCCACAACAGCCTTTCTCTCTGATTTTGACACTAGGTGCTTTCTCTTTTCAATCTCTTGCACTCATCCTCAGTGACCTCAACTTGCTAGTAAATATTTAAATAAATAGTAAATATACAGAGATCTGATGTTGATATATGATTTTAAATTTAGTTTTTATGACACAAGTATTTTATTTGAATCCTTATTGTAGCACTATTATCCTTCGGCATTAGAGCCATTGGGAGAGGTTCCAGTAAGACTGAAAAATATAGGCCTGGAATATAATTGGCTTTACTCTGTCAGGCTACGGGTTCACAGTACAGGTCAGATGTGCATTTCTTTTCCCAGGAGTGGGATGATATATCTGGAGAGAGCGAGAAAGCAAGCAGAATGTGCATAAGCCATGGATGAAATGGCTTCAGAAGATTCAGATACATAGGGGACATTTGCCTTTCCCTGCATACCCTCTTCATTTTCATTACTCTTCCACCTGGTTTCTTAAACTTACTTCACTCAACTAATTTATGGAGGCCATTAGTCAGGGTATACATAATGCTATAGATATTTCTTGCACATTAGTAATTATCAGTGACTCACCTTCCCCATGTTGGAAAGTGGTATTATTCTTGCTAGAGTGGATTGTATGTTTTTCTTTTTTTTCTGATTATTCAGGTTTCATATAATGAACACATTTATGAGCTGCAGGAGGAGTATTAAAGGAAAACTATGGTTCCCATCTTTTCCTACTATTCATAAGATTGTCCTACTTTTTGGAGAAAAGTGCTTATCAGCAATTCATGGACCCTAAAATTTTCTTTTGAGGCCCATGAAATGTTCCTATGTTGAGACTATGTGAAGAACCATGAACATGTCATAATATTTTGATGCAATTTCATCATGTTGTGAGCAAATGAATTATGTTACTAATGGTTTAAATACAAATGGGCAAACCAGTTAGGATAAAAGAAGAGCCAATCAAACATCACCTAGCTTTCAAACCAAAAGTTGACCAAATGGTTCAGGAAACTGGGTAATGGCCTTTCACTTTTAGGCTGCAGCAGGAGTTTGGATGCCACCCAGACTCATAGTAACTGGAAGTTGCTACAAACCGATGGTTGGTAGGTGCCTTATGCAAAAAGAACTGTCAGAGTTCTTAATAGACTGAAAAACACATCACCACAAAAGGGTGCTAATTGGCAACCTGGTTGGCTGTCTCAGAAATCAAGGACTGAATGATAATGTCCTTAGGTCAGAGTTATATGAGCCTTCCAGGCAAGCTTACTCTGCTGCTGCTGCTCATTTTGGGTGCAATTCATCCTTGTGCCAAGAACCAACACAAGATCAATGCATTATTTACATCCCGTTCAAAATAGGTCTTAATGTGAGGGTGAATTGCACCCTCTGTGGATAAACAGAGAACTTCAGCCCCTAGCACCTCTCAGGAATGCTAGAGGCCAGACTTTTAAAGGTATCTAAGCACCTAACAACACAGACAGGCACCTAGGGGGATTCTGAAAAGCTCGTTTGTAAATCCCACTAGGTGCCTAAACACCTTTAAAAATCGGACACTACATTCATACAGAAATAATTTGAAATAACCTCAAACCAAACCAGAAACCAATACATTTTTAGTTCTGAGACGTTTCAGATAACTTTCTTCAAGCTAATTTTTGTTTGTGTGCAAGCCAAGACTTGAAGTTCAAGTGCTGAAATGCCACAAGAAAGACTGTTCCTATGGAATTTCCAGCCCTAGTCAAAGGCAGGAAGAACCAGAAAATTCATGTGAAACCCTGTTCCCACAAGACTTCCAGTCCAAGTTTGCAAACTCAAGAGATTTGGAGGATTCTGAAAGACTCCATACCTTAGGATGTTTACTGGAAGCTTTGAATGTTTGCCTATCACTAGTCCCATTGCAGGTTTAAAAGTTAGTAAATGGCAAGGTTCGGTATGTCCTGCAATTGGCCTGCCTACACCATATCTGATTTTTCATTTATTTATATAATTTATTAAGAGTGCAAGTTTAAATATGCCTCAGCTTATTACCCCCTCCTCCCTTTCCCTTTCCCCTAGTTTCACCATGCTCATCTCTCGGAATGAATGTGTATAAAAATAAAGTAAGAGTAAAGAGGGGCAAAAGATGACTTGTATAATTATGTGGTTAAGCTATATTTGTGTTTCTGTGTGAATTTATTTTACTAGTCTAACAGGAGAAAAGTTCTTGAAGTGCTCTCTCCCTTCACTGCAGACTGGATTGAAAAACTTCTAAAGTGCTGCCTTACCAAACAAAGATACAGAGCCCTGAGGAGGATGGCTTGTGTGCAGCCAGGCCTGGAATCAGGAAAGCACTTAAGCACATGCTTAAATGCTTTCCTGAATCTGGGGCCAAGTGGATGCCATGGTGTCGCATGTATTGGAGAAGCACTGCAGTGGAACAGACACAGTCAATTGTGCAAGCTTCAGCTTAAGATATTGTACATTGATAAATGACAGCATTAAAGTGCCATACAGTAATAAGTAGTATTCCAGGCAACTAATGCCACAACTGAAGCCAGCTATTTAGAGTAAAAAGAACTGTTTGAGAACTGCATTTTTATTCTCCTCAATATGCAGGATAGTTAAAATAAAGCCTTGCAAAAGTTCAGTTCTGATCACAACAGTTGGTATTTCCATATGGTACACACAGTTAGCAGCGTAGATAGACTACTTACAGACCAGATTCCCCCCCGCCCCTTTCTTACTAGCCTAATGGCCTCTAATTTCCAACCCAATTATGGCCTGTTCCATAAAAGTTAATCAAAATTTATAAATATGCTTTTACCACGTTAGTTTTCTAAAATAAATAAAATAAAAAATAAATAAATAAAATCATCAAGACAAGACTATCTGTTTGGTTTTCAGTATAAAATATATTGATTATTTTCACCAAAGAGACATGTAGATTTTTCAAATAAAAGTGGAATTTTTTTTCTTTCATATAAAAAGTTACAGTTAATATTTCACTGTTCACAGTTTTAACTGGAAATCAACTGATTTCCCGTCATTGTGCATATACCTTTCCTTGATTAGGATACAGTTGCTTGCACTGAGCTGTTTTTAACAACAACAGTATATTGGCCTATTTGTTTTGAAGAGAAAAAGCAGACAAGTAATGGATGAAATTTTGCAGAATTAGGCCAAATTCTGGGCTAACTTCATACTCTTTTTAAAGTCTGAAATGCTTGTGTGTGTGTTTGTGTGTGTGTGTGTGTGCGCACAAGTAAAACCACTGCATACATATTTTGTAGCCTTTCAGTTTAAAAATATTCTATAACATCTGCTATATTACATCCCCAGTTACTAAGAGAGTCTTAAATTAAGGCACTGAGATTTCATACTGAAGTATAAACATTATTCATCATGTCTTTGTAACACAACCCCCCACTCCCCAAGTGGATGACTGGCAGCAAGAATGGAAAACCTGGGACTTTTGGATCTAAAAGCATGATTCTGTATCATCTGAGTTAAAGGATACAGCAGGTTTGTTAGCCCAAGCCAGTAGCTGACTCATAAATCTCTAAGCCACTAGAGAGGGACGAAGAGTCACACTGTGTATATGTGGATGATTTCTGCATTGCAATAAGTATATTTATACAGAACCAATGACACTTCCAAAGTCCTGACCCAGCATGCCCTGGGCTGAAAAGAAAACCTGGGATGGATTCCCTAGGGGTAGTCTCTTCAATGGTTTAATAGAATTTTCTATGGTACTTCTCACAACAACTTCAACAAATTTTACTTCCCGGCACCTCTGTGGGCTAGGGAAGTATTGTTATTCCCATTTTACAGATGAGGATCTAAGGTACTGAGAAATTAATTTACTCATCCAATGTCACATAGAAAGTATGCGACAGAGCCAAGATAAGAACCCAGATTCCCATAAAATTATCTAAACAGATTTGGTTGTTTCAAAGTCCTAGTCAAGAATCTGGAGGGATGTCCACAGGATACTATGGCCAGTACTCTAAATAATATCCTACTTATCAGTTTATGCAACAGAGTGTGTAGTAATGAAAATCTGGCCAAATGAAAGAAAAAATGGGGAGGGGTTTGCTGGTATTAAATTCAATAAGAACTCTTCCTTCTCTTAAGACTTTTCTGTAAACAATTTACAGTGGTAATGAATTTTTGACAAAACAATTATTCTGATCAGTGTGATCAAGATATGGTTAAGGAAGTTCTTGGAACTATATCGGTCTTTCGAGAAGAGATCTGAGTTGTCTGAGGTAGTGTTAGCTGAACATTAACTGAACAGCTGGTGTGGCCAAGGAGGAAAACAAATCCATTGAAATATATCAATAATACAAACCACCTTCCAGTCAAAAAATGCATTTACAGGATGCTTGGAGTGGGCTTGCATTTTGTTTTCCCACACATCCTGAAGCAAGTGCTAAACAACGTGTACTAGCCAGCTCTTAAACAGAGCAGAAAGGCAGGGAAATCCTAGCAAAAAGAAGACATTCTAAAATGATTTCTCACTTTTAGCCATTCAGTGAAGAACAACTCTTCCACGTGAATTAGTGTTTTCTCCCAACCCTGATCTTATTGAAGTCAATAGGAGTTTTTACATTAACTTAAATTGGATAGAATATCACCTATTATCTTCAGGTACCTGGATGACTGTCTCAACTTCTGCAGAGAGTGTCTAACAACAAAATCTGAGTATTTCCAAAGAAATCAGAACTGCTGGTGAAAATACTTCCAGTGCATCCCACCCCGGAAATTAAGCATCATTAATTGCGGTGGTCCCCAACTTTGTTCAGTATATTGTCAAAAAACTTTTTTTTTTTATAAAAGTTTGTATTTAAATCTCTATTTGTAAAAGTTATAATATCCTTGAATACTCTGCCCACATAAAAGGCAATTCTTCCTGGGTCTCTCTCATAATAAGAACCTCATTAGTCTGGAACAGACTGCTGGGTTGGTCATGGAGAAGTCTATTCCAGACTAATGGATTGACTATGCATGCAAAAATGTTTTTCCATTTATACCGCTTACGTTGTCCCCTGAAGAAACACGTGGCTAGAAGGATGACACTTGAAG